>NC_072457.1:29768897-30068897 GCF_027596085.1 Anoplopoma fimbria | reverse complement strand
CTATAATCACATAACATATCTTTACCTACTGGCAGTAATTAGAGGTTATACAGCTGTAACAATAAAGGGGGCAAGTAATTGTCATTTTTATTATATCTTAAGATTTTGCATTTAGAAAATTTATAATATATTATTAATGCCCAAATTAGTTGCGCATACTGTGCTGAAATCTAAGGTACTTTTCTAATTCTCTGGCTGTCTTTTGTTCTATTTCAGTAAATTGGTTTCATCATATAAACACCTTATACAGCTGAACAATAGGGAAATTTCAGCCCACAGCTAATGTGTGGTAGAAAGCTTTAGTGTTGATTTTACACAAAACTAAAGGCAGCTGTTGAGGATGGCACACATTTGCAAATGTGTATGAGTGTGTCGGTTTAGTGCGCAGGTGTGCATGTGTGTGTTTAGATGGCATGAAAACAAGCCAATTGAGTCAGTGTTAAAAGCTTGTACACATTTGGCAGCTGTTGCTGGAAGGTAATTCAGTCGAGAAAGGATGGACTGTCTGTCGGAAACAGGTTTCCGTGGACTGAAAAGGTGAATGGGGAAGAAGAAAGAGTGAGGAGAGGTGATAGACATGAGAGTTTGTCTAGCCAGGCTGTGTCATTTTGCTAATCTGCATACAATGCTGTAAAATGTAATCTGATATAATAGTATCATAAGGTACAAACCAGACGTGTTGAAATACTGTAAAAAGCACAATATTGTGGAACACTGGTATAATTATATTATATGATCTGCTATTTAAAATGTGATACCATGTGTACCACTAGAAAAGTACACTGCAGATCTCCACCAGGTGCGTCTCCCACCTACCTCCCTAAAAAGAAGAGTTGAATCTCACTCAATTGGCTTAGTTAAGCCCCCCGAAAGCAGACTGGCCAATGCGTTGCATCTTCCAGCTCCAACCAGGGTTTGGAAGCTATATAGCTCTGCTCCATAGTCTCACTCCCAGCTCCCTCAAGATGGGAATGGAATTAATCTGAAAAAGCTGTGGTTCAAAATGAGACCAAACTTTTCAATGCATGTCAATTTTTGATCCATGACAAAAGCCCAAATGTGGCCTTTAACAGATTAGGTAAGTGAGTTGATGATTACTTCTAAAATATATGACTAATTGGTTCAGTAGTTAGCAAGATTATCCACGTAAAGAGACACAATAAATACCAAATGCATGATCTCCCCAAAGGCTTACACCAGTCTGAGATAGTAAGCAAGCAGCAAGAGTCCACACTAGTGGTTCTATGAAGTTGTATTTTTTCAAAATGGTGCTTTTAGCATCTAAATTGAATAAAATTGAAAGTAGTCATTAGGTGACAGAATAAATAATATTCTGACTCGATTATTATTTCTAATGCATTACTGTGTAAGCAGCATTGTAATGTTTAGCTGGTTAAGGTGGTTAAGGTGGGGATAAAACTAGTTTATAAATGCATCATATTTTACAAGTTGATCAGATGTTTTCTAAATAATTATTATCCTAAAGTAAGTAGTTACTCATACTGTCATATACAGAAAGGAGTAAAAATAACATTTCCCTTTGAAATGTGGTGAAAAAGAGCAATAAAGTAAAATAAAATGTACTTTCTCTATACCTCAAAAAAACCACTGGAACATGCTCACAATGACAATGCTAACATGCTGATGTTTAGCAGATATAATCTATGCTTTGGTCATCATCTTAGTTTGCCTTGTTAGCATGGTAACATTTGCTAATTAGCCCAATATACTACCTTGAGATGAGGCTGATGGAAATTTCATTGATAAAACAAATCTGATGATTTGAAATTTCGACCTAACAGTGGTGCTTCATGAAAAGTTAAGGGATCACCAAAGTGATCATGATTTATTCTGAACAATCTTATTTATATGAGAATCCAACTGTTGAGATTTTTTACTAAAAAACAATAATGTCAACATCATAGTAAAGGAACAGTCTGGGGATCATCAAAGTCAATATAATGAATCCTCCTCATGCATATCTGTACAGCATTTTGAGGCAATCCATCCAAAAGTTGTTGAGATATTTCAGTTTGGACCAAAGTGGTAAACCAACTGACCGACATTGCCTTCCACTGACTTGTGCCAGTAATATTCCTAAAAACATGGAAGGACATGGACTGCAAAGTAAAAGGTAATCAATACAACATAATAACATGTAATCTCTCTGCCACAATTTTCACAGACGGATCTGACGGACATAAGATGGAGTCAAATGCAAACCATGCACAGACCATGAATATCATTTTCACCTGATTTCACCCTAACTGGACTAGACTAATGGGAAATTTCTCAGCAGCGCTTGAGGCAGTCACCATCAACTCCATCATTAATGCTACACCAAATGATGGGATTTGTAATGCGAGAAAAGTATTTAAATAGACTCACTGTAAAGAGTTGGTGGTAAGTGGTGAACGTAGATACTTTATATTGCCTGTGTTTTAGTCTGGAACTAACATCCATCCATATTTCTTTCTTCTTGCTGTTCCTTAGCATGACCTTACTTTGCTGATCACAGCTTGTCATAGTTAAACACAGGGAAGCATTAAGTCAAGCACTGTCTTGATGGACAATAGATAATAGCTTTTTGGTTTAACAATGGTGGTTCACAGTCTTAATATGCTATGTCACTTGATGTGACAAGAGGCAGAAGTGGCCTGTGCATAAAGCCAATTTTACCACCAAACTCTTTCAGTCTCTCAGTGTTTCTGTCAGCTCTCATGCGTTGACTCTCTCACATTTGCTTTAAGCCATTTCTTTCTTTCTTTCTTTCTTTCTTTCTTTCTTTCTTTCTTTCTTTCTTTCTTTCTTTCTTTCTTTCTTTCTTACCCACTGTAGTTCCATGTTTTGTGTTTAAATTGTGTTTGTGTTCTTGAGACCATGTGTGCAGAATGAAAGTGAACAAATATTCATGGCCCAAGTACATACATACATAAGTATTAGCCTCCTACTCAAATATGTGGGAGGAAACATTTTTTTCAGAGTGAGTGTTTGTTTGTGAGTGAAAGGTGGTAGACATGTACTTAAAAAGCCCTTTTTTTCTTAAGCAACACGTACTGTTACTCTTAAGCTCAACAGTGACCCTTGGAGAAAAGGCATTTATGTTGAAGCTTCTTCAGACTTCTAAGTCAAGACATCTGTACTGTAACTGCATAAGAATTGCGAGTCTTTGATAAAAGTTACAGAGAGAGAACTTTTTGAGTTGATTTTTCTAATTACTCTTTACAAAAAGTAAAAGATGCAATAAACTAAAAAAAAATAAAGAGAATAGATTTCAAGACGCTTTACATGGGTCTGTCAGCGGTGGCAACCTGTCAATCACAAGGTAACCACGCACTAAAGCATTCCATGCTTTATGGTCTATTTTACTCAAAATGGGACTATAATTTACAATATGGACATCATTTTGCATTGAAGAAGTCTTGAAACTAGCGATTCAGACCATAAACTCATGTTCACAATGTTTACTGAGGTAATAAATCAAGTGATAAGTAGGGTCATAATGCAAGTTTAAGGCACTTCCTCATTGGATTCACTTTTCAGAACCAGATGTTACCTGGATTACAAATGCTGATCTGTATTTTTTTAACATTTAAAATGTAGCTGATGAAATCCTGTTGTTCACTTTAAGTGTGTAGAGTGGAGCTTTTTCCAAAACAAACAAAAGTTATGTTTACATTCTGTGTTGCTCACCAAAAGTCATAGTGTGTATCCTTGAGGTGAAATGTGTCAAATGTATTTTCCTTGCTCATGAAGGAAGTGTCAGCAGGACCTCCTGCTGTGGCCCTGCTGACACCCACTGCTAATACCATTATTATTATTAGTCACATTAGTATTACTATTCCCTGTACCATTACGCTTATTGGCTTTGCTTCTACCCTGAAGCCCTTTTCGCTTTCTCGCCTCGCAGGTTTCCTTGAATCGTTGAGGTACCTGGACCGTGGTCATGCCTCCTGCTGTGACCCGGCTGAAACCCACTGTTACTTTTATTATTATTATTATTATTATTAGTCACATTACTAATACTATTCCCTATATCTTTATTTTAATTCTACTATAGTCATTGCTGCTTTTATTATAATAATTATATAACTACTGTGATTATATGAATAATTGATATACATTGAATGTGTTGTATCTCTGTTATGTTGTTCATTCTGTACACATGACAACATTCTGTCCATCCTGGGAGAAGGATGTTCTCCCAGAGGTTTCTTTTTTTTTTCCCTGTTAAAGGGGAGTTTGTCCTGTGCCTGTTTATAATATGTACAGATTGTAAAGCCCTCTGAGGCAAATTTGTAATTTGTGATTTTGGGCTATACAAAAAATAAACTGAACTGAATGAAACATTTGCTAAACGGACTTTTTAAATATTTAAAATCCTGCAAAGAGGAAGTTTCAATTTCCACAGGGAACTTTTAAGTTGATCAAAATCTACAATGAATGAGCTGTAAGTGTATTTCTTGTTGAAGATATTATTTACTTTTATAATATTAATTATCATAGTGCCCACAAGTTAAACTGCTCATGCTATAAATATAGTGAAATATTAGGGAAAGATACATGGCAAACGAGCATCCACCAGGTTTTGACAACTAATCAGTTCTGTTCCATAGACTATCATCTCATTTCTCAATTTTCTTGATTTAAAAACTCGTGTCATGAATAATGTTATGCCTGACTGTGAATAAGAAATTCATATAGTTACTGTGACGTCACCCAGCGGTTAGTGGAAAACCGTTTAGTTTGGTGTACCGTTTTTAAGTTCTAAAAAGAAAAAATGGACAACATCTAGACCAGACAAAACCCCTTGTAGGGATCATTCAATCACAAGGTGTCCACGCCCTTTAACATAGCTAAACCCAAAATTGCTACTGAAGGCTGTTCCATTGGTGTGTGAGTCACTGTTCATTAATTAAGATCTTGATTGGCAGGTGGCACCTTGCATGGCATCCTCTGCCATCAGTGTACGAATGTTTGTGTGAATGGGTAAACGCTGTGAGCAGAAAACTAGAAATGTGCTATATAATTGCAAGTACATTTACCTTTTGCAAACTTCCATGCTACTTAAGCTACTGAAGTTACTGAATAAATTATCATGCTGATTTTGCTTTTTAAATACTGTGACAGTGGACAAAGACCTACCCTCCTCTAGCTTTGATGGGTCAATTTGATGGGTTGCCTGAATGTCAATAGGGCAAATTCTGACTATCCTATTTAATACTTTGGTGTAAGAACAAAGGATCCACACAAACTCCAAAACAAACATCATCTTAGTCTATAATTTCTGCATTAGTTATGAATTTGTCATACACCAACATTGCAGGAAAAGCTAAATAGCGGCAGTTAACACTGTTCAGATGTACCATGCACTTTGTCTGATAAACTAAAGAGGCCTATGCCGCTGTTACAATATAAAATGGTTGATTAATGTTATTTATAAACCCACCAAGTGTAGAACAGGGTTGGGAGAGTTGATTCTTTCCCCAGTATTAAAGCAGACAGATTGGAACTGTATCTGTGAGATCAACTCTCCTATCCAGAGAGAAACACAGGGTCTGCTACATATTGCTTTTGTTATAGCCTATCATCAGATACGTTTCTTATCTGGTAACTGATTGTGATCTCACAGAAATAGGATAATATTCCATACATCTGCAGATTATTTTTGTAGTCCAGGTATACGGAAAAAATTTATAAAAATAATAATGGATTTTTTTCTTTTCCATAGAGAGTTAAATGACCCCATCACCATTATCTCACTGTCGCTCTCTCTCACACTCACACACACACACACACACACACACACACACACACACACACACACACACACACACACACACACACACACACACACACACACACACACACACACACACACACTTTTGGTTTTTGATTTGTATTACATGAGATCAAAGAGACATAAATATGGGAGAAACAGAAGTCTTAAAAGTTCTCTAGACAGCCAATTGATAAATGTGTGTTACTGTGCCTTTTTTCTGTTGTTTCTCAGGTAGAGAAAGGCACCTTAAGTCAGGGCCCAGAGTCATTACCTTCAAACTGTTACGTGGTATGTCAAACTGCATTGAATTACAATTCTGTAGATTTACACGCTGTCAATAAGGTAATCAATTGGACTTTCCAACTCTGACAGAAATATATCACACAAAATAGGCACAGTTGAAACTGTGCTTGTAAGGTCAGTAGTACTACAGTACCATAACTAGATGTCATCATTGCTCTCTCTTAAAGAGTCTTATGCATCTAAACTTATATGACACATTCAAACAGCAAATGACCACCACACACTCAGTGAATATCTCCTACTCCCAAATCAATTGTTTAGTTAATGAGGCTTAAGCTGATTAAGTAACAATCTTTGATAAAAGTGTTTTGGAAGGTCAGATAGCTAAGGACATTTTTGGGGGGAGGTTGGAGCATCCAAGGATCCCCAATTCTGCAACTGTTATTTCTAATGTTAAAACGGGGACCTGATTAAACAATTAGGGCTCAAGGCCAGGCATAGTCAACCATTTCATATTTGGCTTGTTAAGCCCTTGGCAGGATTCCTTTTTTGGGCAGCTTCATTATTTTCTCTAGGTCAAGTTGACCCAGGACACACTTTCCATTTTAAAGGGGAACTCCACCAACTTGACCCAGTAAAGTCTGTTTCAAGATGTTAAGGACTACTACTAACGTTTTGAAAACAAGTGGTGTAAAGGAATAACACAACCAGATATCTGACTGAACTGTCAGTGGTTGAGTTGCATTATGGGTAGGCGCCAGGTTTTGATTAGGTAATAAAATGCATTAAATAAAAATATGATATCTCTGGTTCTACTGTGTCAGATTTGATCCGTTTTTAACTGCCCATTGTGAGTTAGACAATTTTAAAGGAGTTCAATGCTAATTTGGTGAACTCTTTTAAGTCTATACAGAAATAAAAAAATAAAAATAAAAATAGTAATCTTCTAGCATTTTTTTGTATTTAACTTAATGTTGAAAAGTTGCTCCACATATTTTGTCATACAGCATGATTTTCATTTAGTAAAACAAGGTCCAGTAAAGATTTATAAAGACCATGAAGCGTAAAATGCTTTAGAGCTGGCGTACTTTGATTGACAGGTCGCTGCCACTACCAGAGTCGTATAGTGCGTCTCTACTTCACTCCTCTGCATTCCAAATATGGTAACCTCTGTTCATTGGTTGCAAAAAATCCAAGATGGCAACAGCCAAATCGCCAAACTCTGGGCTTCACAACAACAGGCCATAAGACAATTGGTGACGTCACAAAGCCTACATCCACTTCTTATATACAGTCTATGTGTAAAATACATTATTCATAATTACTGTTTACTGCTGCTATGTTACTCAGGGGATTGTTGAGCTGTTGTCCAATGTGTTGGTTTGGACTGGGCCCACTTTAATTGTAGGGTTCACATGAGAAAGGAACCTGCTACTTATTCAATCACAGTTTGTACCATATTTTTTCCGATAAGTATGCTGAGGAGCAGCTGAGTATTGATACAACAACTGTGATCTGTATTCAAAGTGTGTTTTCCTTCCTTCACTAGAGCTTATATCCATAGTATAGCATGAATATTTCACACTTTTCTCTGCTTGTTAGTTGCCACTGTTTAGTCTTGTAAGTCAGTCACTTAGACTGCTCTGCTTGGCAGTGACACTTGTTTTGTTGTCTCTGCTGTATGATACATAATATTAAACCCCTGTAAAAAAAAAGAATCCCCTAGTGAGTCTCTGCACCTGAGACTGATTCTATTTTCTCTGACAATTATAGTAAGTGTATGTAAGGTAAATAAATGATTGTTGTGTACAATTTTGAGACGTGCTAGCAAACATTTTGAACAGACATTCATGGTTCTCAGAAGACTTTGATGATCAGTTTCTGCTCATTACATGCATAGTATCTTTTGAAAATAAACTTCAGTGTTCACAGGAAACCTGCAGTTTCCACTTGTTACATGCATAAAATTCCAACAAAGTTTTAAGGTTTGCTTGGTTTGGTTTTGCCAACAAAAGTCTTGGTTTGGGTTAAAATAAGTTTGCAATAAGTTAGTACATTAATTACTTAACTTACACAATGTGAGTAAAGTTTGTAACAAAAGTATGGTAAAGTAAGACAACATTGACTTTGTTTCACAAGGGGTTATGAACAGCAGTCTCCCAGGTGAAAATGTCATGTTTATTTGACACAACCAACCCAACCTTTTGATTTGTGCCCAAATAGATCACTTGCTCAGAGATCTGATAATGACAAGTATGGGTTTACATTCAAATTAGTTGGAAGCCTGGTTACACTGTGAGCATTTTAGCACAGTGATGTAAGCCTTAAGCTCAAAGCGATGCTGCTCTATAGCTCAGCCGAACTGCATGGCTGTTGACTCTTCTGCTTTAGAGTGTTGTTGATATTGTGATATGCACCTGAATAATTGTTGATGGCTTCTGAATTTGAACAAAATTTGAAAGTTTGCAACTTTGAGAGCAAAACTATGCAGGACTTAGTTTGGTGTACCTCGGTACAGGGAAGCAGCAGGGACATTGCATTCCAATAAAAAATAAAATTGATCTCAGCTTATATATTTTAACTTCCATTTTAATTAATGTGTGATTTATTCTGCTCTGTGCCCCTTAAGTCCTGAATACCTAATCATATTCCAGAGTGTCACTGATTGATACAGTATGAGACTTTTCTTCATTTTCATTTGCTCTCTAGCTCAATTTTATGGCTTTGCTTTGCATCACTGATGCTGACAGATAAACACAGGGGTATATATACAACCACGATCCGTTCTCACAACAACGCAAACACTGCAGAATGGACATACAAAACACACACTCCCACACACTGATCAGATTCTCTTTTTTTTAATAGAGGCAGAGCTGCCTCTCCCCCACTCCCTCTTTTTGTTTTGTCTCACATGGCCTCCACTTGCGACTCATGGAAACCTGTTCATTGTGCCATGATATTAGGTGATTAAAAATCACCATATTGGAAGATGAGGAGCAGAGAATGAAAAGGCAAAAATATGAGAAAGAAATGATGTGGTTCACCAACAGAATACAAAATTTGCCAGAAGCATCTGGCCTATTACTGATATTCTAAACAGCTTCCATGTAGTTAAAAACCCTCCAAAAAATAAAGAAAACAAATAGATAAACAAAAATCATAATAACAACCCTTAAGACAAACAAACCTGATGCGACTTGTTCTAAATTAGATACTGGTAGCTACTTAGAAGGCTTGTGAATTAGCATTTCTCAAGTGTGAAGTAACCGATAACAGAACCGATACAAGAGGCATAAATAACAATAGTCATTCAAAAGATATTAAGAGTATGATTTTCATGCTAAAGGAGGTGATGTGGGTAAATTGATACAATGCAGCAGGTGTTACTTCAAAATTGGCAAAAGATAGAATAATGTATTTCCTGTAGCTGTAGGATAATGAATTTGCTATCATTCATGGCAGCAACATATAGACTAATGGACGGAAAGGAAACAAGGCACGGTGATGTGCCTGCATCTGTGCAAGACATCAGACACACAAGACCCTGCACAGCGGGACAATAAACACATGTTGGCTTTCATACAAACACATTGCTCTTCATACATAATAACGATGTTGGCAATTCTGATCACAGTCATGAGATTGTTCCCTGCATGATGCCTGGTAAAAAAATGATAATGCTTTATCTTTACTAAGGCACTGAAATCAGCAATGAGCACAAACTGTTAAACTGTTACTGTTAGAAGAGATATCGGCTGTTGAGTTCTGCTAAGTTCAGACGGGAGGCAAAAGCTGCCCAAATCTGTTTTTTTTGTGAATATGTGACAAAGATCAGTTTTTTTTATAACAGTTTTTCCAACGCGACCTCAATCTCAATCATTGGAATTCTTGCGACTATACTTATGTCAATCTAGATCAACATCTGAAAGTCAAGTGAAGCATGTTTGGATATCTCCTCTATCAATCTGGTAGGAACTTGATGAAAGCCCAAACTTAACCCACCTTCCCTATTTCATCTGGACCATTTGCATTGTCTTGATCGCAGTCATAGGCAACAGATATACAAATCAGTAATGTACTCTGCCATAATAGTAAAGATGCTCCCTGTATTACAAAACCATCAGATAACAGTCATTGCCAGTCATAAAACCAAAACAACAAACTGAAAGAAGCTCATATGCTCTATAGCCGCTGAGAGTTGAAATTGAGAAGCTGTCTCCGTGCTATAACAAACATACATTTACCATACATTCATATAGCATGGAATCTCAAGTTTGTAAGAGGATGCTTTAGAATCTTTACCACATATGACTTTGTTTAGGGGCGGCTGTGGCACATGAGGTAGAGCGCTTGTCCCGTAACCACAAGGTTGGTGGTTCAAACCCCTCTACCGGCAACATGCCGAGGTGTCCTTGAGCAAGACACCTAACCCCAAGTTGCTCCCCGGGCGCTTCATTGCAGCCCACTGCTCCTCCGGGATGGTTAAATGCAGAGAAATAATTTCCCCATTGTGGGACTAATAAAGGATTGATTATTATTATTATTAATAATATAGTAATCTATTAGACCGCCTACAGTAAACATTTTTGGTTCTTTTCAAACATGATAATATATGAAACAAAAAAAATATGGAAATTCTATATACATAATTATTTTAGTTAGCGAACGAGCCGGACCAAGAATGTATCTGTTTGCACACATAGCTTAGTAGGATTGTTTGAGGCTCGTGTGAACCAAATATGCCAATAACTCCAATGTGTTATAAAGTCCAAAAGTCAACATTTATTGAAAAAAGATGAGAAGTAATTATTTCCTAAATTTACAATCTAACAAAATATTCTGCTTCAATCCACATTTTTTTGACATTATTTTTTTTTTTACTGCAGCCCAAAAATGTTTGCTCTTCCATTCGCCGCATTCAATGGATGAACCTGTATTAACAAGGCGGTCCAACAGAAATCATACAAAACTGAAAATGAGTTATGTACATTAAAGTTGATTGAGTAAAAAAAAGACTTATCCAAATTAAGGAATTTTTGGTGATGTCATCATAAAATGTGAAAAGAAAGTTTAATCGGAAAACCACAAGAGAAGCTTCAAAAGTAAAAAAAAAAAATGGCATTCAGTACAATCCACTAGTTTATTTTTTGGGAGCGTGACAGGAGCGAAATGTGTAGAGCAGGGTGAAATCTGTGTTGATCATGGAGCAATATTGAACTGACAGCTTTGATCGGCTTTGAGTGCGGAGAACAAACAGCTCCATGAGCAAGTTGTAGAAAGTTTCACTGCTCCATTCCCCTCACATGCTCTGCGGACCGTTCAGCACCTTGTAAGGAGCCACTGCCAGCTACGGGTGTGTTACGAGACGTGGACTGGTGACTGTAGTTCAAACAACAATGGAGTTCAGCGCAAATGCTGTATTAGCATCAGTTATATCAAAATGGAAGTATTGTTTTATTGAAAGAAGAGTAAAGACAAAAGTTAAGGCTTTTCTCGATGGGAAAGATCTTTTCGCTCCTCTTACGACCGTTGTCTGTTGGGGTTTGATTGACAGATTGTTTTTACGATCAAGTGTTTTTTCTAAAATGCCTGCCCCTTTTACAATCAGTTTACGACTACGGCGTTTCAGATGGTTCTGTGTAACGAAAAATCTTGCGGGTCAGTTTAAAGTCATCTAGGAAGTGAATGGAAAATTACACATTAAAAGACGCAAAGAAGTAGAATAACAGGAAATACAACGGAGGACGACACACACATTTTTTTTTAAATAGAAACAAAAGTAAACTTGTCTTGTTCGGGTGGTGGGGGTGGTATTGTGTTACATTAACAAGAAGAACAAAGAACAAAGACTGTGTGATGGAAATATGCCTGTTCCTCTGACAGCCATGTTCCCATGACAACTATTGTTCTAGGTGACAAGGGCGGAGAAATACTCACAACACATATTGGAGTTGCAGGGATACATAAAAACACACGCACATGCACACATGTACTGTATACACGTACGATCCCTCCTTCTCAGCTTGACTCTCCACTTTTCGCACCAGAAAGTATTTTGGTCCTCCCCCTATAGCCCATCTCACCCCTTCTCTGGTGTTTGTTCCTTCTCTTTCAACTTGGGGGTTGTCATTTCCAAAATTCCCGCAAGTCAAATGACAACCAACATCTAGGCCTTTGTGTTCTTTCAAAAAGCTTATGTCTCATAGAAGGCCTCCTTCTGTCTCCCAGTTTTCTCTTTCATGCTTTTTTTTGTGAGTTGTTCCCTTTCTTTCTTTGTCTGTTTTCTTCTTTCTTTTTTCTTCCTCGTTATTCAGCACAGCAAACATTGAAAAGGATTTAATCGACAAGCGTTGCTCAATCAGCCAACAAATCAGCTCATTTGTCTGTTTGTGACTTTGCCCCGAGTCCTTTTCCGCGGCTGCCTGCTTCCAGCTCAACGTGGTGCTTTTCTAAAGCCCATCTCTGAGACCTCCTCACACACAAAGATACACACACCTTCCATAAACACCTTGCAGGCAGATAAGAGAGAGAAAGTTTATAAAGTCAGTGATCTGCTACTTTTTTTCAAAAGGATTATGATAGCTTTCAAATCTGTGCCCATTAGCATTGTAAGCATATGAACTATCATCATGGAATTCACAAAAGACTGGATGAGGTTCTCTTTTCAAAGAATTCATCAGGCTGTTGGCACATCTGATATTGGCTTATTGCAGGAGCAAAAGTGAGTACTGAATATCTTGAGGAAAATAAGAAATATCTCCAAACTGCTTAGTAAATAAATCACAGTGCATTTTCTGGCATCTCTGTGCTTTTGCAATGAGCAATTCCCTTTAATGTACATTTTTGGAAAAAATGTTTGTCTGGGATTATTGACTGTAAATATTATTGCAGGATTAAGTGCAGCGTACATATATTATCATTTAATAAAGACACATTATCAGCTGTGTAAGGAGAAAACCTGTAAGAAGTTAAAAAGTTAATGTCAAAACATTGTTTTGTTCAGCAGTCTTGTAAAAGTAAATGTACACATTGTTGAAGTTTTCATGCTAGCATGCTCACAATGACAACGTTGCCATAAGATACTATTTACCATGTTTATCTTGGATGTGTTAGCATGCTATCATTTGCTGTAATGCAAGTTAAGTCAAATCACAAAGCACATCTGTGGTCATTCATTTTGCAAGTAATGTGTCATAAACCAAATTATTGTGCAAAGTGAAACCTGATGATGGTATTGAGATCACAAACGAGTTTACAGTCCATCCTGTGGACACCATGAATGTCTGCACTACATTACAATAGATGCTGAGATATTTCACTTATCACTCTGTACAAGACTGATGGACAAGAAGACATTGACACACTGCTAGCTAGCTTTCCATATGTGTCTGTACCGAAATCTGTGTAAAACCATCCAGTAGATGTTAAAATATACAATTAGATAAGTAAAAACCTTGACCCGGTGGCGCTAAATGAAAAGTCACTTGTTCACTTAAGTCACTACGACTAATCCTCTGGGGAGCCTTAATTTCTGTGTACAATGTTGCTTGCAATTTGCCCAATATGTGAGATTTTGTTTTGGGCCAAAGTGATAGACTGACTGACCAACATAAGCATCCACAGCTGCATTTGTGTGAAATAAACATTTTCAGTTTACACAATTATTTTTGTTGTGCAGGTTTGTGTAAAACAAAATCCCATAATCTGAAAATGCTTTTTTCAGCAATAGTTTCGCAACAGAAGTTGTGTTTGGATTTCTATCAGCCCACAGATGGTTACAAGACACTTGGAAAATGCTGCACAGGAATTTTCATAACAATTTTTGGATGTTTTATAACCTTTAATTGCTTGGCCTTGGTCAAAGTTTGTTTGCACTAATATACTTTCATTTTACAGGCGTGCAGCTCTCAATGACATTTGCAAAAAAAACTTTTTCTGTGGCCCCAGACAGAGGTGAATATATAGCATTTATTTTGTTTTTGGGTTACCTATTCCTTTAAGTTGAATGTGAGCATCTGCTACCTTTTCTCCTACTTGTGTGGCTTTGCTTTTCATTTGCTGACACTGAGATAATCTAATTTGGTTGAGGATCTAGTTTGTTTTAGAGTTGTGTGAAAACCCTACCCAGGACCAGGAAGCCATTCTAAAAGATAATCCAATAAGCCGGTGCCATCCTGTTCCTGGCAGGACTGCGTGGCAGTGTAGCCTGGTGAGTGAGAATAGTAGCTGGGAGGTGACAGGAAGAGTGTCTCCTCACCTCTCTGAGCTCTACTGGCTCCCCCACACTCACAGCTACCGTCTCCTGCCAAGTCATTCATTAACCCCAACAGAGGGACCGCAGGAAGAGGGAGGAAGAAGGGGAGCCGAAGATGAGGAGAGCGGTGTCTCTGTGGGAGAGAAGGAATAAACAGATAGAAGAGATAAAGAGAGATAGAGAGAGAGACAGGCAGAAGTAGCTTGTGAAGGTGCGTAAGCAATTCTTTCCAAGCACGGTAATCTAAATGCTATTCTTATTCATACATCTTGTTGCCACTTTCATCAATCACCTTTTCAATGTTTTTTCTTAAACCAACTTAAATTTGAATCACATTGCCACCAGACTGGTACGCGATGTTACGCCTAAAAGGACTGAGAGCACGGCAGTGAATAGAATTCAAATGATGGTTGAAAAACTTTCTCCATGGTAGAGCTGTATTTATGTTGGCGAGTCTTGGAGGAAACTGCATCTTATAATTCAAGCAAACAGTACAGATAAGATAACAGCTGAAGCAAAGGGAGAACACGATTCTGAGAGAGAGAGAGAGAGAAAAAAAGGAGAGAGAGGACTATGAGATACAGCGGAGAAGAATATCATTCTTAAGTAGAAAAGCTTAGAATGATGTTAAAGTATGAGAGGGGAACAAAACTTCTGCATCGACGGTGAGTTTGGAAGCGAAAGTAGTAGAGAAGGGAGAACCGTGGAGCAGGAGAGTGGGGAAAAAAGACTCTACGGGAAAAGAAAAGGCCATATCTGTGAGACTGGAGCAGTATGGTATTTCAGTTGTCAGCCAGCGATGTAGAAAGCCACACAAACACAAACATACACGCCCAAACAAAGCTATTTCCTACTCCTGCATCCTCTCATCTTAATGGTGTGTCCGTTGTGATCGCTGATGCAGCCTCACATACATACACACACAGACACACACAGCGCTCAGAGGAAACACTCTCTGATCCCATTGTGAGAGCGAACGGAAGGCCACTGCTCGCGTTTTGGCCACCGGCTCTGTGCTGCTCTGTTTCCTGAGCGAGAGGCGGCTGTAGATGGCACTGTAGCACTGCAGAACAAAACTGCGCTCTCATACACACACACACTGGATATACTGTGAATGTCCAAGGGGGCATAATCATGCATACATGTGAAATCAGCAGTTACAGCTACCTATAAATTATATTCAAGTACTCTAGGTACAGCGACGTATGCGATCAAAATTAGCATGTGCTTGTCGTGTATGTTTCTTGTAACATGTCTGCATTATTCCAAGAAACTCTGAATATATAGAGAATGCACTGCATACTTGGTCCTTGACAGTTTTTGCAATGTCGCTGGATAACAATGTGGGGATGATTTGCTTTGTTTCCCTCTGTGTGTCCTGCCAGCAGGTTGTGGGACACACTGAAATTTATGCACACACAGACACAAGCACACACAAACATGAGTCCATCCCCATGCACGAGAAGTACAGGCTAGAATTACAAGATTCAGTTTCTGATCGTTATTGCAACTCTTGTAATCAAATGACACCTTATCTGTCTACAGTGATACCGTCGGTAAAATGTCACTCGTGCGGTTTGTGTCAGACACACAGTCAGCGTCTTGCTCTTTCTCCCTCTCCATCTATGCATGAGAAAGCACGCTCAACACTCACATTGATACAATTTTGACAAGAAATAAAATAAAAAATACAGGTAAAGTCAGAATCTGAGAATGAGTTAAATAAAGTATGAAATACAGATAATGAGAGAGAGAGAAATCCACACGTAGACATGCTGGACTTCGGGGCCCGTCCCTCTCAAGGCTGGAGAGTTGTGTTCAGAGGCATTGAGTGTTCTGTTGCGTTGACTAGAGGAGAGGGGAAGGTTGCTGAAATAGATGACTCGCTCAGGGCTGTACACACACTCACAACATATGCAAACACAGCACTTCCTTAATAGTGTTCCTCGCACCGTAATGGTGGGACTACATCTGCAGGGTGTGTGGGAGTGTGTGTGACTGAATATGTGGATTTCAATCTCTTTGAACTCTTCTAAGCACAAAATGAAGTTAGAGTTCTCTGATGTGTGAGGAGTGTGGAAATTTGAGCAAAATGTACGCACTGTGTGCATGAGTGTGTATGTGAGTGCACACATGATCGCGTGCACGTCATGACTGGCGTTGAGGTAGGATATTTGAAAATATCTTCCCTGTAACGAGGGCTAGAGTACCGCAAAGTCTGTCAGGTACTCCCTCTCTAACTCTGATACTACTACTAATAATAATGATACATCATTTAGCGTAAACTAATTGCAAATATTGGAGTGTGCACACAGTTGTGTGTTTTTTTTTGTATTTGGTACACCATCCCTTTGAGGGGGGCTGCACGGTGGTGTAGTGGTTAGCACTGTCGCCTCACAGCAAGAGGGGCCTGGGTTCAATTCCCGGGCTGGACAACCTTCTGTGTGGAGTTTGCATGTTCTCCCCGTGTCAGTGTGGGTTCTCTCCGGGTTCTCCGGCTTCCTCCCACAGTCCAAAGACATGCAGGTTAGGTTCATTGAAGACTCTAAATTGCCCGTAGGTATGAATGTGAGCGTGAATGGTTGTCTGTCTCTATATGTCTGCCCTGTGATAGGCTGGCGACCTGTCCAGGGTGACAGCTGGGATCGGCTCCAGCACCCCCGCGACCCTTAACTGGATAAGCGGTTACGGAAGATGGATGGATGGATGGATGGATCCCTTTGAGGTTGTGGTCTTTTCATGTATTTCTGTGCCACCCATAACTGCCAATTTGTGTTAGCTGGAGATGTTGCACTTTTTCACTCAGCATTTTTCAGGAAAAAATACTTGCAGTACGGAGCTCTTGAATGACAAGCTGTAATTTTTACATCTCTGTTCATAAACAAACAACCTAGCTCAGCCATTCAGCTAGCAATTCTGTCATGATGTACATAGAAGGCACAGCAGCTCTTTGAAATGAAAGGCCTTTACTCAGTGGAGGTGTGACGAATAAAATACATGAACATTTAAAATGCTTACTTGTCACATAAAAATTATTTTTACCTACAGCAATGCAAATTTGGGACTATTGCATTCGTTTTTCAAATAAAAGGTTTGGATAGATTCTCTCTGGCAGAGGACCATATACTACTATAAAGTCCTGTCCTATTGCCATCATCTGGCAGTCTGTCTGAGCTAAATTGTTGTATAGCCTAAGCTAATTATTAGTGTAAGATATGTTATTTCCTGAGGAAAGTTTCCTCTGTGAAACAATTATACATTGTATATGTCTAGGGCTTTTATTGTGAAAGGTAGGAATGGATAATTTGATCTGGTATGCTACCTTTGTCATGGGGAGAAGGTGTAATCAAGTCTTGGTTCGGACGAAGAAGCCTCTGTGTTGTTGTACACTATAATGGTCATTTTGTACATGTCTGTTCCGCACAATGTTATTGGTTAATACCTTTATTCAGGATATTAGGATTGAGCGGTGAAGTAACCTGTAATTTTGTAATCGAATGTGACTTAATGAGATGTGTATCCACTGCAGCTGTATTTTTGGTGTCTTATAAACCCATGAGGGTTGGGCACGTTTGTGCATGACACGAAAATAAAGATATCTATCTATCTATCTATCTATCTATCTATCTATCTATCTATCTATCTATCTATCTATCTATCTATCTATCTATCTATCTATCTATCTATCTATTCACAGCGCGAAGCTCAGAAAAGCTACTTTTTGCCATGTAATATTCAAGTGATGTGTGAAGGTACGACAACCATTGTTAAAAAATATATTGACATGAAAATGAATCGCACAAAAAAACTATCCCTGGTGTGTAAAGAATTTAAATGCTAAAGCTAGAACATGACAATGCTAACATGCAGGTATAATGTTTTCCATATTTGCCAGCTGATAAGCACTAAACACAGAATAGCCAAAAGTTATTATGATGGTAGTGTAGTAAGTCCAAAAGTATTTGACGAATTGAAATGTTGATGTTATTAATGGGGCTAGAGGAAATGTCAAGGGATTAGCAAAATTGTTTAAATTCATGGCCATCAAATAAATGTAGAGATATTTCAGTTACGACCAAAGTGGTAGATTAACAAACCATTATCGATACATGAACTTATCGGAACACAGTATGTTTTAGATAATATAATCTGTGTGAGAAAGAAAGAAAATAAGCTATTCCCCAAATTGTTAAACTCTCCCTTTAACTGCAGCAAGATTCAATTCCATCAACGTCCATAGATATACTGTAGAGGATTGGCCTTGAATTGTTTCAAGACCAGGGCCACCATATGCATTTGAAATAATCATACATTATAGCACGGGGCTAGATGAGGGGCCTTAGTTAAAGTCTCCAACTCTTAAAGCATGCATGATTCATGAGCGAGCAATCCTATTTTTAAGTCCACACTGGACCAATAATTTCCATAAATTGTGCTGGTTTGCATATGAGTGACTGTTGCGAGCCTCAGTCAAAGGGCCAGGGATGGAAGTGGTTGTGGTGAATGACCCTTAATGTGAAAGGGTTTTTCTTTTCTTTTTTGCCCCCCATTTTCACATCACTTCGATTCCAAACGTTGGCCTCGGTTTACCCTTTCACCTACAGATTCTCTACCCGCCCCTCTTATCCACCTCATGCTGTCATACCTCTATCAAACACCACTCTCTGATTTAACCTCCCTTCACCCTTTAGTCTGTCCATCCTCATTCTCCTGCGTTTTCTCTCACTGTCCGCACTATCTCCTTTTCTATCCTAATAATTATCCTTCTTCCTCCATCCTTCTCTTCCTCTTCCTCACTCAATCCTTCCATCTGTGTCTCAATCCCCTCCATCCCATTTTTCTTTCTAATCCATATTCATGTAATTTCTATACGGCAGCCTCGGGCTGCTGTTAGAGACTGTTACTTTGTGTTAAAGGTCTTGAAAGCCTGCCTGATTTACAGTAATAACTTGGGATATATCCAGAAATACCATTATCGAAGTATGCACACTCACACGCAGGCAGGAATACACACACACAGCAAGCTATTTCCTACCTCCTATAGCTACCTTCTGTCCTCTATCTTGCTTGCAATTTTCAATGTACTTCTTAGGCTGAGCTGCTGTAACAATCAGGCATACAATCCAACAAAAAAATATGACTTTTAATGGAATGCCATTGGAGTGTGTGCGGCCTGTCTGCTTGTTTGTGTGGCTTTGTATATTTTTTCTTTGTGTATGTTTCCTTTACACTTGCATGTTTCAAGATGTGGGGTAAATGGGAAATGGATATTAAAGAGCCATCAATTCAGAATTAAATTGAATCTGCTCAGAGTTACTATAACTACACAGGTACTGAGTAAAATCAAAGGCTGTTTGATGCATGAGGTGTCATTGCATAAATGGTGTAGTAAGCCAGTGGGATTTGATACAAATGATTTGTTCTGAACAGCACAATTAGCTGTTTTCATCAGGGATGTGATGATTTAAGCTATCATCACCAGTTGCAATCTTGGTGTAGTAATGCCTTTGGGGTAATACAGCTGTTACACCAAAACATGTGACCAACTATATGCACACATACTGCACATATAGTACAGCCTGCCTGAGACTAAAATAGAAAGAATGTGAATGAGAAAAATACATTATTTTCACGTATCCTAGCTGTCAGGAAGAAAACTTGTATATTTCGTTATTACAATTTATTTTTTCATAAATCATACTATTGGTCATCCTTTACGTCTGTCAGTGAGTTTTAATATTCAACTAATGAAAAGTATTAAAAAGAGCTAGTGATTAAATCTCTTGACTCCATTGGATCTGAAAATGTCGGCAAAACCTCATAGCTCCACCTCACCTCCTTAAATGATGTGTCGCTCACTGCAGAGCTGAAGGTAAACGGTGATGAGGCCATTCTGTCTGACTTCAGCTGAGGCAGTGTTCCACTCAGTTTTGGAATGACGCACCTCAGTTTCATATAAACCAAAGATATTTGTACACCTGTTAACACAAACTGCCCGGAGGATTCAACTTGGCAGGTCAGGGACGGCTGCTCAGTGTGGGAGGTGGAACCTCTCCGTCAGGCTGGCTGGTGCTAGGGGGTTCATTTCCTGTGTGAGGCGCCGCTACAGCCGCCTTGGAAAGGCCGTGAGTTTAGGTAACTCGAGACTACGACTGTGAGCTCTGATGGTAACATTGTCATAACAAAGTGTTTGCTGAGGAGACTAGCGTAGCTAGCTATTGATGTGACCTCAGTGGAGGAGCAGCCATTCTAATCAGTGAGGGTAAGAACAAGTATCTGGAAATTCACTGGTCAAAAAACTTGTTAATACATTTGAGCTTGATATTAATTATGACACATGCAATTATTTAAGTTTATTTCTTTTCATTTCCTGAAAAGTAACAGGTTTGAACATATTCATCACTTTATGAATAATGGACATCCTGTGATGACCTGGTTAGGTTTGGACCCCTGAGCAGAGACAGGACTCCAGAGTATATATACAAAAAGTTTATTTACAAAATCACAAAATGATATGAAGTGGACAGTGGAGGCAGGAGGCTGGCTGAGGAGCGAGCACATGGAGGCTCACAGGCTCCGAGCTAACAAAAGGCAGGTAGAGAGACTCACCAAAACCAAAAGGAAACAGAATTATCTGGCACTGAGGTGGAGTTGAAGCCAAGCTTATGTAGTCTGAGGCTAATGACTTGATTGAGATCCGGTGTGTCTGCCACGCCCTCCTGCCACACACACACTCCCTGCAGAAAAGGGGAGACAAGAAAAATGGAGGGGAAGGAGAACAACAAAATACCACTAAAGACCAAACCGAAACCTAACACATCCAGAAGGGCAACCATCGCATTGGTAACGTGGATGTACACTCAGGGCTCTCAAAATGTTGCTTACATCTACAGTACAACACTAAGATCATCAGAATCAAAGACTTGCAACAGTTTTGCTGGCCACAGGCAGCAGGTTACCATCTTCCCTCTTTTCATGAACATTTGCAAAGTGAGAAGTAACCTCATGTGTCCAATGTTATTTTTCTCACAAGAAAACAAGTTTCACCTTTGATCAGTAAGTCATTATTTGATTTGTTTTAATAGGGGATGGCTTCCTTCCTGTTTTGCACTGAAATTATTGTTTTTTTGTTTTGTATTTTGTAGTCAAATAATTGCAAATAAATACAACTTAAAAACTAGACTAAGTGAGATCTTCAAAGATACCTCCTCCTTGCTCTTAGCCACATCAGTTTTCATGTATTTCAAGCTTTTCTCTTCCCATTTTACCTGCTCCATTTAATATCATGTCACATTTTGTGCCCCCCGATGTACTTACATCTACCTCCTGTACTGAAAACAAGTGCGGGATAGCATTGTTGTCTTATGTTACAGCAGTAGGTTCATCAGCAGAGATCAATATTGTATGTTATGTTCATTCCTCATATGTTTCTTTCACTTCTGTGCTTGGATGCTAACATTATTAGCTGACCAGTTTGTTTTGGATATTGTCACATGAACAGCAGTAACATAAATGTTTGTTTTTTTATTTAGATTATTACACTCTTATTGGACTTCAGCAATGGAGAAATTCAACTGGCTTCAAATGAAAATACAACACAATGTGTGAAAAGGGTTTCTTTCACAAAACTGGCTACAGGGCATTTTCCATAATGCTTTAAGACTGCACTACACCTTAGCACAAGTCACACATCAACACACAACAAGAACACCTTCGGGACAAGGCTACTGAAAAACTGAATAATGATCTTACTTATAGGTAAACTGTATGTATGTTTTAATGCAAGGCCTAGTTCTGCCTACAGCACCCTCGGCTAACTGGCACTTAAACTATAAACGTGATCAAATGCTGCTGCTTTCATTGAGTTGTCATGGGACTGGTCTCATGTTTTAACTTACTTATTTCCGGAACGGGACAACTCAAAAGGGAATGCCACATAGGAGGCTTATTTCAGCTTTTGTTTTTAGCCCTTAACAAATTAATGATGAATGCCTTATCGTCTTTCACATATATGTGATGTTTCCATTAAAATAGTGGATTTTTACACATTTCCCACTAGATACTTCTAATTGCTGCTCATGACAGCAACTGACAATAAATTACTTCTGCTCAGATGGCTTTAAACAGTAAATGTTTTATGGCATTTGCCAACACACTCAACCCCCCTGAGCAGCCACCACACCGTGTACATTTTTAATGACTGTTGCTTAATTAAAATTTTGTTGAATAAACATAAATGCAGTGCACTGACCTTTCTGTGAATCTTTGCAATTCACCTTGAGATACGGTTTTAATGTTGAAATTAATTGGAGAGGTCAAAACAGGACAAGCAGCTAGAGATTCTTAACTCTGAATAGTGTGTGCACGCATGGAATCATACGCATTTGGGCATTATGAACACACACACACAAAGAGAAGAGGTCATTTTTTACATCAATATAAAAGCAAAGCAAACAAAAACAAGCCAAATAAGTTGTCATCTGCTCCCAAACAGTTGAGACTCAATTAAAAGTTTCTTCGTTCTGCTAATGACAAATTACATCAGTGATGGAGGGAGTGATTGAAGGACAGAGAGGAAGCAGCAGAGTCCCTGATTGCTTTTGGAATGAGGGGAGCTATCAAGGCCAGTTTGGGAAGATGGCTCCCCACTGCACACATGTGACAGATATTGTAAGTCATTGCACAGTTTTGCTGTCTTTGCCTAACATGTATTAACGTTCAACCCTGCACACATGCATCGACTTGTCACTGTAATACAAAGCCTGTCCTGCTTACAAGAACGGGGGCTGGATGAGGGCAAGCATGAGGGATTTAAAAATCAAGGGATGGAGAGAGACAGATAGATAACATTTTTTCTGTCATTGTCTCCCTTCCTTCCTTCCTTCTGATGAAAAGGCAAAAGGTAGATAATAGAAGCTATCAAGGAAACACAATGGGAAATCATTATTGCGGCGTTGTGTTGATGTTCTGTTGGCTGAGTTTGTTTTGAAGGCAAAACTTTAATCTATGACAACTTGAAGAAGAATTACACTTTTGTGTGTCATATAACAGACTTTTCAAAAGAGAGGGAAATTGCTGTTGGCAATGATCTTCATTTAATATTTCCAGAAGTACCACAGAAGCTGTTTTTCTATCTGGTAGCCGTAACCCTAAAAACAATCACCAACTCTGCTTTTTGATAAAACTATAGAGGACCTGCGTACGGCAAGGAGAATAAGAAGAAGGACACTTTTAAAAGGTAAAAGGGAGGCAATTGTATCAAAGCTGAGAGGAAAAAGGCTTGTATTGTTGAAATGTGGCCAGACCAGTGTCATGTAAGGCTGTGTTCAGACCAACATTTGAAGAGGGGAAAAAAAAAAAAACACAGGCTCAACATTAATTTCATGGACTAGTCCAGCAACACAGCAGCGGTGACAACACAGAGGGCATCCCAGCTGAGTCAGGTCAATGTATCCTAATATATTGGTTCATATTCTATGTTACAAACTTTTTTTGTAAAATAACCATGGAAGTGCAGATACCGAAAAACGCAAGTAACATAACAAAAACATCCGCATTGACTTCTTGTTTCACATGGGGAACTAACAGTGGTCTCCTGGCAGAAATATGGCTAGACTAGTCATAGCACACCCCAGAAATTCCTGTGGTTTATCTATCATTTTTTATTTTAATGCCTTAGAATAGATTTAGTTGAGTTTGTTTGTGCGTGTCAAAGTGTGAGTGCAGGGTGACAATGAATTTCCAGCAGGTCTGAGGAAAAGAAAAGGTCACAGAACGCATCAAAAATGCACAGTGCCTGGAGCACATTGGACAACAAAACTAAAATAAACTGTCATCACAAACAAAGCATTATTTATTTACATTTACTAATCAGAGCATTCACAATAATCACTCAAAATCAGCTGGGGGAGGCACATAGAAACAGCTGTTTACACTGTCTCTCTTTCTCCGTCTCTCTCATTCAACACCACGGTTGGACCTGATGCAAACACTATGTGATGCTCATTCATATAACATTAGGTCCATGGAATGGTATACTGTTGATTCATTAGTCGAGGTGTTGGTAACTGGCAGCATGAGTTTGTGATCTCAGAATCTGAGGCTGTCTGATTGCTGCTTGTGTACAAGTCTGTGGCATAATTGTGAGATTTTTTTATTGATATATGTTTATGTTCCTGACATCTATGTTTATTGAGCTGAATTGTTTACCTTGTGTTTAACACAGAATGACATTGTCGCTGTTGTGGAGCAGGTACTACGTATGTGCGCCATGCTTGTATGTACGGAAAGTATTCAGACCCCTTTAAATTTTTCACTCTTTGTTTCATTGCAGCCATTTGCTAAAATCGAAAAAGTTCATTTTTTTTCGCATTAATGTACACTCAGCAACCCATCTTGACAGAAAAAAACAGAAATGTAGAAATTTTTGCAAATTTATTAAAAAAGAAAAACTGAAATATCACATGGTCATAAGTATTCAGACCCTTTGCTCAGTATTGAGTAGAAGCACCCTTTTGAGCTAGTACAGCCATGAGTCTTTGCTTGGGTACTTTCCGTACCCACTGTATGTCGGGGGTGTTGAAGTAGAAATTAAACTATGGCGGCTAGGGCAGCCATATAGCACCAGCAAAAGAAAATCTCTGGTGCCGCGATTGATTTTCCTCTAACCTGTCATCATGTAATTCCTTTTAGGGTTTCCGACTCTCAGGTTTGGTCAAGAGGGCACACACGTTGTGGTGTGGACCCAAAAGCAGAACGACCAGGAGACGGATAAAGTTCTGGAGCTTTATTCAAAGCTGAGAACTCAGCAGACAGGCAGGGGATCAGGCAGACGGAACCCAGAGGAAGCGGAGGCTAAACTCAGGGTCGGGGACAGAAGGCTGAGTCGTTGACCGGGGCACAGGCAAGGCAGGGAAGTCCAGACAGGCAGGGTCGGCAACGGGAAATCAGTCCATTACATTACAGTCATTTAGCAGACGCTTTTGTCCAAAGCGACTTACAGGAAGTGTATTCAACATAGGTATTCAAGAGAACTACTAGTCACCAGAAGTCATCAGTGCATCTCCTTTCTTAAACAAGCATCTTAAAGCATAAACCAGAGCAAAAGTATAGTGCAGAGGCAAATTACTACGAAAACAATAATTGCAACAGACTAATACGAATACAATAAGTGCTACAAACTACTACAAATAGGATAAACGAATACGAATTCAGTAAGTGCAGCAAACTGATACGAATACAGTAAGTGCTACGAGGAAGGCTCAGGGTAGTACTTCTTGAAGAGGTGAGTTTTCAGCCTGCGCCGAAAGATGGGCAGAGACTCTGCTGTCCTGACGTCAGTGGGGAGTTCATTCCACCACTGAGGGGCCAGGACAGAAAAAAGCTGTGACCGGGTGGATCGGCCGCAGGGACCTCTGAGCGACGGGGCAACCAATCGCCCGAGGCAGCAGAGAGGAGTGGTCGGGGGGGTGTAGGGCTTGACCAAGGCCTGGAGATAGGAAGGAGCTGTTCCTTTCACTGCCCTGTAGGCTAGCACCAGAGTCTTAAACTGGATGCGAGCTCTTACAGGGAGCCAGTGTAGAGAACGGAGAAGGGAAGTTGTGTGGGAGAACTTGGGGCGATTGAACACCAGACGTGCTGCAGCTTTCTGGACAAGCTCCAGAGGTCTGATGGCCGACGCCGGGGCTCCAGCAAGTAGTGAGTGGCAGTAGTCCAGGCGGGAGATGACCAGAGCCTGTAGAGCACCTGCGCCGTCTCCTCAGTGAGGAAGGGGAGAATCCTCCTGATGTTGTAGAGGAGGAATCTGCAGGAGCGTGTGACCGATGCAATGTTTTCTGAGAACGACAGTTGGTCGTCCAGGGTCACACCCAGATTCCTCACAGTCCGAGTTGGCGTCACCACGGCGTCATCAATGGTGATGGACAGGTCTCGGTGCGGGCAACCCTTCCCCGGGAGGAACAGTAGCTCGGTTTTGTCCAGGTTGTCCAAAGGAAATTGCTGGAAGGTCTAACATAAATGCAGAGAACGATCTGGCAGTGAGTGTGTGTGAGACTGGTGTTTAAATACTGCAGGGTGTAGGTGCAGCAGAGTGAGCAGGTGAGAGTGATGGTGTTGATGAGGTGGGTGTGGCAGACAGGTGCACTGCATGAGGCTGATTAGGTGAGTGAGGGAGAGTGTGGTGAGAGAGAGGGGGCTGGGCTGTGAGCTGAGAGAAATAGTGCAGGAAGAGTGAACAGGTGTGACTGTGACACACGTTGGGACTTTTCTCGTTTTTTAAATCTCCATCTCATCTTATTGTTCCTATATAAAAATATTTTCACAAGAACATAGCCATTTTGTATGAAGCTAAATGGTGAGCGAGAGTGGTGTGAAATGGTAGGTAGATGCTGTTTTGTTTCATGAATGTATCCTAACAACGACTTGAATATCCTCAGGACTAAATCTTCCGTTGTACCTTTTTGAACGTCCGAATACAGATTACTGCCAACTGCTGGTATGGAGAGTTATATCTCTCACACAAACTCAGAACGCATGTGTTGGGTGACCATAGTTTTAAACCCCAAAACTCTGGATATTAAACTAGAAACCGGGACACTCCCAGACATATCACCTTAAAAGTTTGCTAGTTGGTCATTGGCTGAAGTATTTGTTGTGTGTTCAAGTGTAACTATTTGGCCACAGGTGACACGAGGCAACACGATTTTTGTTGTTATGATTTTTGTTGTTATGATGTGTCTGGGCCTTATAACATCAATACATAGAACTGGTTGTATTGTCAGTCCCTTCAAAGAAAGAAAATCCTTTGCTTTGTTTCGCATTAATATTAAAAAGTAAAAATAGATTGAGCTCTGCAATAACAATAGCCTCTGTAAACAAGAAAACTATTTAGCCACAAGATGTGTAAAAATTATTGTAACTCTCACATTTTGACTTGAAAAATGGTTTTCTTGCTATTATTAAAGTACATTGTTCATGTTAAATGTGGTGGGGAAAATGGATTCAAATCGGTTCTTGCAAAAACATAATTTGACAAAAAATGGATAGTTTCTCATGGAATACAGAAATCAGAAAAGTACCCATAGCAAAAGACGAATATGGCTATACAATTAAATGAAGAGACAACAAATAGGTTATTGCTCGCTACATTTTTGTTATACTTATTAGAGTTGTCTTTACTTGTAAATGTATTTAATGCCTCAAGCTCAGGCATGTTCTGTTCTGGTCCTGGTGAGGTATTTGTGAAATTGTGATCGGCAATTTCCCTCAAACATATATAGCTTTATATGTTTGAGGGAAAGAGTAAAATGTAAAAAGACTGAAAAAGTGCTAAACAGTAAAGATTGATGATAACAATGTTCATAATTTCAAGATTGGAATTTCCATTAAAGGAGAGTTCCAAAAGTATATCCTGTACACACACGCACACATACAATTGCAAATACACAAGGATGACCCTCTCAGTGTCAATCCGCCTGACTTCAGCACAAAATGACGGTGGGAGGGCTGGAGTTATCCTGGCTTCCAATCAGAACCTCAGCATGCTGCAAAGAGAAAACCCTCAGGTCAAATTCCAACCATGAGGGAGAGAGAGATACAGAGAGAGGTAAAGAGAGGGGGAAACAGATAGAGAAGAAGCATTACTGTGTATCAGCAGTTATACAACCTCCAGAGTAAAAGGAACAAATACTTTTGTTCACAGCACACCTAAAGTTTAGACTCTCGCAGTGCAGGAAACAGTGCTTCAATGAAAGCAACAAGATAAGAAAGCAGGTCTTATATTGGGTTTAACAAAGGTTCACTCCTGTGTCAGATTTTAAAGATATTTATACCATCTGAATATTGCAAGATTGTATCTCTCTCCTTATGATAGAGATAATGCCAACAGGCCTTCCCTAAAAGACAAAAAGGCAACAACAGTTTACAAAATGATAACAAAAAAGTTTTAAATGGGACCCCATTTCTAAGTCTCTGCATCGGTAACCAGTTCCCTTACCATAGACAAGATGATTTTACTGGTCCTGCCTCCTCAATGAAATGCCAATAAACTTCTGTCCTGGAAGAGTCGATACATAGCTGAACTTTACGTGTTCTGTTGAAGGTGCCAGATTGCTTCATTATGCTTCAAATCAACTAGGTTCTAAGATGTGTCATTGAAACATATCCCAAAGCAAATATGTTTGTGTCTGTTCCGAATGGCAACACTCGAAGGTGGGGAGAAAACTGTACCGTCATAGAGGGGCAAAACACAATCCATTATACATAGTGGACATAGTGGTATTTTATGGGCTTGCAATCTGTTGTACACACAAAAAGTAACAGAAAAAAAAGTTAAGTGAAGACTTGAAAACAGAATTTTCTCTCTGCTCAGTTTCTTATCACCCCATACCTGGCCAAGCACTACTTAAATAGGCATGCTTATCAGTTTGATTCAAAAAGTAGCAACATTTGGCAGAAAGCTTTCAGATGTTCTGAGAAGCACCTTGTGTAGGCATAATCAGGCCCTTATGGTATAGTTCCTGTAATGGTCTTCAAAAGCTGCCATTAATGAACTCTAACTCTATTGAAGAAAATAGTCAAAATGTCTCTATTAAAATATGTCAGTAAATAATAAGTGAATAAGTCAATAACTCAAAACAGTGCCAATATCTGATCACTTCTTCCATTCTTTTCAATATTGTTAAAATAAGAAGGAAATATGGTTTAATAAATTATTAATATGTTTTGAGGTATCTTTTCTTTTATTGATGGATCTGTTCCAAGAGTTCACCATCGATCCATCAATTTTCTAGTGCTCATTTCAGTCTAAGTCAGGGTGGCAGCAGTCTAGGCAATGTAACCCTTAGGTGCTTCACCCTAGCCACACCATCTAGCTATTTCTGGACAATTTTAAAGTGTTCTTTTGCCAGATGGGACATGTTACCTCTCCAGCCTGTTCTGGAGCTGCACTTAGGTTTTTTCCCAGTTGGACATGCCTTGAAAACTTTTTCTTTAAAAGAATGTTGTCCAGTATACATCTGTATCAAAAGCCCAAGCTATCTCAAATTACCTTTCAATATCAATGAGTAGTGAGTAGTATGTCTTTGTGAGAGAAGGCCATTTTGGTCACTTTTTAACCCTGATCTCATTTTCTTGTCACAACACCATGCTCATGACCACAGGTGAGAGCTAGGAGGAAGATCGAGGAAAATTGAAAGCTCCCTTTTATTTATTTTTTCTCTCAATTGAATAGATTTTACCCCCATAAAAAAAAATCTACTACCGTTAGTGCATTGCATTTGAGTTTAACATGAGCTCTATAAATAATTGTATTCATGTTTTGTTGTTTTAATTGTGCATTCATTCACATCACCATTGTAGGTGGGTTGGGCCACATTTGGTCTCAGCAGTTTCAAATGAAGACACTGAATAAAAAAACTCTGAGATGCTCTCTGAAAACTGCCTAATGAGTGTTTCAAGATACATACATTACATTCTCAGGCACTGAGAACACAGACACAAATCAACTCAGAACAGGTTGTCTAAAGACTGACTTTGGAACTACTTTTTTTCTTCTTATATAAATATATCTGAATTTATTTAACTCTCTCAACAGTACCTGCTGTGCCTTTATTTATACAGAACAGAAAAGAACAGTGAACTGGAAAGAAACACCTCAGGGACACCTACCTTTATGACAGACCAAATACCAGACTCCATTCAAAACAAGAACAGGTAACAGAAGAGGCCAATGTATTCTAGAGAGGTGAAGAGACAAGAATATGTGAGGAGTTCAAAGGGAACTTTACAAAGAATTCCAGGTGGTTGATCAATCAACTCTTTCTCCTTTTTCCTGTCTATGGCCTGGAAGTGCTCTCTCCATGTAGTGATGGCCAGTACGGTTGTACAACGCTAGTGTATCTGAGGTCCCAAGAAAACAATTTTACTGACTATTGCTAAAGTTTGGACAGAAATGTCCAAATAAAAGTGTGGAAAATACAGAAGCAAGCTTAGAAACTATTGGAAAGCTGGTCCCTATCGCTGAGTTCAAAGAATTGGTTATTGTCATAAAAAAAATAAAGTGACACTATTGAGCCACCCTAAATTTTGCTATTTTTTAATAATTTTTTTAATAATTAACATTAACATTTAAACATTCTTTCTTAAATCAAAATGCCTCATCAATGCTTCAAAATGAAAAAAAACATAATCTGGGAAAATAGAAGACTCCTGTTTGAGTGGATTATATTTGAATTAAATGTAGAGCTCCATTTGTCCACAAGCACACGCTAGAGTTGATTGAATCCAATGCTACGGATGTCATCTCAGCTTAAAAAGCACATGATCATTTTTATTAATGTTTACTCTTATGCAGTACTGTGGAAAGAGTTTACCGAACAGTTTTTTTTGCCACTTTAGAGGTGCTTATGGAGACAGTTTGCAGCTTCAAAGGTTTGCTTCCTCTCAAGGGCAACCATAATTCCAAGCAGACACACTTGCCCACATGCAGAGACCCACAAACACACAGATTGTTCAGAGGAGACACACACACACACACACACACACACACACACACACACACACACACACACACACACACACACACACACGCACACGCACAAGAACACAATCCACAGTACTGTAATGGAACTCTGAGAGGTTTCCCTCTGCAGGATGCATCCTGGTGCTATTGTTTCCCAGCTCCTCACTTGCTCATCTCACTTTTCTCCAAGCCTGGGTTGCAGGATATCAAACCAAGGACATTAGAAGTGAGAAAAAAAAAACAAAGAAGAGAAGAAACAAAGAGAAAAAGTGAAAAGAAGAATATCAAAACCTAGTCTGGTGTGACGGTAAGGCTGCGATAGAGCTGAGAGGAAAAACAGCAGAGGCATAAAGGACCGAAGTAAAAAAAATGCAGGAAGAGAGAAGTTGAAAAGTGTAAAGTAACATGAGTGAAGAAGAAGTTTCATTCGGCGGGTCATAGATTATAGACAAAGGGACAGAAAGTAAAAAAGTTCCTCTAAGGGAAGCATATTTGGGACAGAAGAATGTTTGGGATTTGAGAAAAAAGCGTAGTTGAGTGAGAGATTTTACAGTTTACTAAGCCCTGACCCCCTTAGTGACTGCTTCCACGCCTGTCAATATTTGCATTGTAAGTTGGCCCACATGCAGTTAACAATGATTTCAGTGGTAATTTTACTCATCACATTTTTTGTGATTTTGAAAATATGGGATCTTGATTTCAGACAGGCACTAAGCCTATAGGAGGCAGCACACTGGCGAAACACATCTCAGTCTCTCGGAACATCAGCCCCAGCTCCCCTCGAGGCTGTGTCCTTTACCCCCCTTTTCTTCTCCCTGTACAGAAACAGCTGCACCACATTCATCAATCTATCAAGTCAACACATGCACACTCCCAATTCGTCAAATACCGATGCTTGTTCAGTGGCCCTATGCTTCGAACTATGACATTCGAGGTACCCCACTAGTGTCAGTTGTGGACGTGACAGGAACAGCCTGTCAGGGACAGCTTGTCAGTTTCATGTCAGTGAACTTAAATGCATAGTGTCTTTTTGAGATAAACCTCCAACGCCGTTTTAATTACTTAGTTTTTAGTCTTAGTTTAATTAAGCAACAAAACTACTTAGCTAGGTTAAATAAATTCCGAAGAAATTTGGTTAAATGTGTTGAGTAAAATAAGCAACTACGTTTATTACGTAACTAACATTAAATACATTTCTTAAGTTACATAACAAAACTGATTCAAAATAAGTGAAAGTGGACTTGGTTTCAAACAGGACATAGCGGTCTCTTTGGTGAAAGTCCTGTGTTTGTTTGACCCAGCCCCATCCATCCCCATCAACTTGTGTGTGTCGCCAGTTGACACTGTGAAGTTATTCTGTTTACCTTACCAAGAAAACACAACAAAGGATGTTTTTCCTGTGACAGCCCAAGAAGTTCAACCTGCCAAAGCCAATAGTGGTGCACTTTTTGGTATGCTGCTGCCACTGCCAAGGACAAGACAGACTGCAGTGTATCATTTGCTCTACTGAGAAGGTGATCATCAAAAAGGCTTGTTACCCCCACTGACACTCATACCTCACTTGACACGTGAACATTTCATTTTACAAACAACGCCTAAATTGATACATTACATTAACACAAATCTTTGGATTATTATTTTGCCCATTTTATACTTTGAAAATGTGGACATTTCATCCTCTCAATTAAAATATGAATGAAACTGAAACACTGATATATTTTACATTTATTATTATTTATTATAAAATTCTTAGTAAATTATATGGTCCTTAGTTTTGGAAGTAATGATTGGTTACTACTGAACTGTAAGATAGTTAGCCAGATATGCTACCGATTGCAGTTTACATTACAACAAACAAACAATCAAAAGCTTGGCAGATTAAACTTGCCTTGTTAAGGTTATGGCCAAGCTATAATGCCTGAGCAGCATTGTTGTTTATTTGTCAAAAAGATGATATTGAAATTTAGTCTTTCATTTCACAGGTAGTGGTGCACAACATCAGAACATAATATCTGTCACATATGTTTCCCATAGGCAGTGCAAGTTTGCTTTAGTTGGCCCTCCATGTGGTGCAAGAAGGGGTGGGGTCAGGGGTTGCAGCCAAGCTCTCCGGCTAGCAGAGGGAATGAGGCTGTGATTGATCTGGGAATGCAGAGGGGTCAAACCTTACCCTCTCCATCATGAGGTTAGACGGAAACTGTGACCCAGTATAATGGACATACGCACAATGTATTCACACATACAGCACCTACTTACACATTTTCTTTCACATGTGTAACAGAGGCCTTTCCACCACCCTTCAACTCACACACCTTCTCCCCAAAGTGTCCATCAATCTTCCTGTGTGCTGCTGACGCTAATCAACTCCGACAGCCAAAACTCACTACTCTCTCTTCCTTTTCTGTCTCTTCATCCTTCCATCTTACTTAACCTACACACTCACTTTCTCTCTATTTATCTGCCTCTGTTCCTCCTGTCCTTGTTGCTCCGCAACAGTCATGCCATGTCAATGGTTGACATTGAAGAGATTATTGTACTTCTATCTCACTGTTTCTAGACAGCGGGGAGCAGCTTTCTCAATGACTCAATTAAAACAGAATTACTAGCCGTCTCACAATCACAGATCTGACGCAATAGCTTTCATGTGGTGATTTAATGTAAACTAACTTGTAAGCTCCTCACCATTTCCTCCTTCTCATCCTCTCGCCTTCTTTGGTGTTGGTGAGGCAGCCAGTGGGCGACAAAATACCACTGAAAAATCACAATTAGGTAAAATAGCTGCAAGGAAATAAATGCTGGCCATTTCGGTGTGATAAGCTAAAAAGGAAAAAGGAAGAACTTCATGGCAGGAGATGCAAAGCAAATTACTGTAAAGTATAAGTATATTTGATTAATTCTCTAAGGCCTTGTCCAGTATTTTGCAGTCTCTTTCCCCTGCTTCGCCTATTTTCCTTATTGTGTTTTTTTCACCCTCTTTTCCCTCTTTCTCTTTCTCTACCTTTCACCTCTTTTAAGATCAATACTTTTTTTGACTGCATTCGACAACTGCTCATTAGAAAGTACAGCCTCTGTGGGATTGATGTAAAGGGTTAACAGTCATATAGACCCTGACCAGAGAGGCAGTAATAAAATCAAGAACAGGTTGGGCAGAGATGATGGGACTCTGGATAAGCCATGACACCACTTATGGAAGCTCACTCAGCAGAAGTGCATGTACAATTAAGAAACATTTTAATTTGCTCAGTTTCACTCAGCCAGTAATACTCAATTGGAAAACAGAATTTGTGTGAAGCCTCTAGCATGTGACGAGTAGGAAGGAAATTAATGTCTTTAAATCTTTTTCCTTCTTATTAATCTTTTTCCTTCCTTCCTGGTCTTCCCTCACAATTCTGCATGTATGTACAAGACAGCTCATTCACAGAAAATGCAAAAAAACAAGATACTTTTTTATTGCCATTATATGTATGGTAGTTAATTCACAACAGGGTTTCTTATGATCTGTTTTTTTTTTACAAAAAAATAAATGTTACTTTATTTGTTGTGAAGGTAAAAAAAAAGAAGAAACAATCTGTAGGAAAAGCAAATGATAAAATTACCATTTACATTGCAATCAGTGATGGGTTCTGGCTCCATTTTGGATCTGGATCCTGGTCTGCAAGATACCTGATTGTTAAGCTCTGATGCTAACAAATCTAGACTTTTATCTCTCCTCACATGCACAGTGTAAAACATACAGTCAGCAGGCTTCTCATTAAGCCGTCAGTCAGTCACAGTCAGACAGACGTCACTGTAGCAGATGAGATCAGATTTAGCAAAGTTAAATTAAATCTAAAGCCCAAAAGAGAACGTGTGTGTTCTCTGGTAACTCTGCTCTCTGCAGGTGGTAAGATAGATCACATTTGTATCACAACTGTACGACATTGAAACTGTGTCCCGTCTCTTCATTTGTAACACACTATTCTCTGGTCTAACATGACCGTGTTCTCAATTTTCTGGTCTAACGAAACCTAATCTATAGGGACCAATTTTCTTATTTCCTGGTCTAACGTGACACGGTCTAGAGGGACCAGTTTTCTCATTTGACCATCTTCTCCAATTTGCCTCTCTTAGGTTACTTCTACCATTACATTACATTACATTACAGTCATTTAGCAGACGCTTTTATCCAAAGCGACTTACAATCATTAGCTCAAAGCTTATATATATTACATATCATTCACCCATTCACACGCTGATGACAGGCAAGGTGCCATCTGCCCAGACTCTAACTAACATTCATACAACATCCAGTCCACACCGATGGCAAAGCCTTCGGGAGCAACTTGGGGTTAAGTGTCTTGCCCAAGGACACATCGACTGCCGAAGCCGGGTATCGAACCGCCGATCCTCTGAATGGAGAACAACCCTGCTCTCCACTGCGCCACAGCCGCCCAATACCATCTTTTCACTGGTATAACTTGACCCCAACCATCCTGTTTTGCAGTCTAAAATGACCCCCAACAATCCTGTCCTACCAGGTGACATGGAGGGGGGCCGTGTCGGAACCATGCATGCTGACTACGGGGGTTCCACAAGGTTCAGTTCTGGGCCCCCTTCTCTTCTCGCTCTACACAACATCCCTGGGTTCTGTTATTCGCTCGCATGACTTCTCTTACCATTGTTATGCTGATGACACCCAGCTGGTCTTGTCATTTCCTCCCGGTGACACCCAAGTGGAGGCACGCATTGCTGCGTGCATCTCGAAGTGGATGGCGACACACCACCTGAAGCTCAACCTGTACAAAACCGAGCTACTGTTCCTCCCGGGGAAGGGTTGCCCGCACCGAGACCTGTCCATCACCATTGATGATGCCGTGGTGACGCCAACTCGGACTGTGAGGAATCTGGGTGTGACCCTGGATGACCAACTGTCGTTCTCAGCAAACATTGCATCGGTCACACGCTCCTGCAGATTCCTCCTCTACAACATCAGGAGGATTCTCCCCTTCCTCACTGAGGAGACGGTGCAGGTGCTCTACAGGCTCTGGTCATCTCCCGCCTGGACTACTGCCACTCACTACTTGCCGGAGCCCCGGCGTCGGCCATCAGACCTCTGGAGCTTGTCCAGAAAGCTGCAGCACGTCTGGTGTTCAATCGCCCCAAGTTCTCCCACACAACTTCCCTTCTCCGTTCTCTACACTGGCTCCCTGTAAGAGCTCGCATCCAGTTTAAGACTCTGGTGCTAGCCTACAGGGCAGTGAAAGGAACAGCTCCTTCCTATCTCCAGGCCATGGTCAAGCCCTACACCCCCGCCCGACCACTTGGCTCTGCTGCCTCGTGGGGGGATTGGTTGCCCCGTCGCTCAGAGGTCCCTGCGGCCGATCGACCCGGTCACAGCTTTTCTCTGTCCTGGCCCCACAGTGGTGGAATGAACTCCCCACTGACGTCAGGACAGCAGAGTCGCTGCCCATCTTTCGGCGCAGGCTGAAAACTCACCTCTACATGAAGTACTACCCTGAGCCTTCCTCGTAGCACTTATTGCATTCGTATTAGTTTGTTGCACTTATTGTATTCGTATCAGTTTGTTGCACTTATGGTATTCGTATTAGTTTATTGCACTTATCCTATTCGTATTAGTTTGTTGCAATTATTGTTTTCGTAGTAATTTGCTTCTGCACTATACTTTTGCTCTGGTTTATGCTTTTAGATGCTTGTTTAAGAAAGGAGATGCACTTATGACTTCTGGTGACTAGTAGTTCTCTTGAATACCTATGTTGAATACACTTCCTGTAAGTCGCTTTGGATAAAAACGTCTGCTAAATGACTGTAATGTAATGTAATGTACTGTGGTCTAAGGTTACCCCAACTATCATGTTCTGCTGTCTAACATGACCCCCAACTATCCTCTGCTGAGTTCTGACATGACCCTAAACTATGCTGTTCTGCAGTCTATGATGACCCCCATCTTTCCTGTGCTGCGGTCTAACGTAAGCCCCAACTATTCTGTTCTGCGGCCTAACATGACCCCTACCTATCCTTTCTTGCAGTCTATTGAGACCCTAGCTTTTATTTCCATGATCTGTTAAGATCCCACGATCCTTTACTGCGGTCTAGCTAGACCCGCAATATCCTGTTCTGCGGTCTAACAAGACCCCTGCTATCCTTTTCTCTGGTCTTACGTGACTGCCAACTATTCCGTTCTGTGGCCTAACTTGACCCCTACCTATTATTTTCTGCGGTCTATTGAGACCCCAGCTATCATTTATGTGATCTGTGAGATCCCACGATACTTTACTGTGATCTAGCTGGACCCGCAATATCCTGTCTATTAAGACCCACACTATCCTTTTCAGCAGTCTATTGAGACCTTGAACTTGAGCCCTCTTAACTCTTCAAAATCACCCCATGCTAGCTCACTCTAACAAGTTCTAACCATAATCTCTCTCACATGAGTTTTTTATTTTATTTCTGCTTATGAATTCTCTGCGGCAGTAGGTACGGTATTTCTTTTATATATTCGCATAAAATAAATTCTCTCTTTTGGGGGGATTATTCAATATGAGACCTCAGAATTTTATTCCGACCCTTTTATCATACCAGTCATGATGGACTCCAATCGCCAACGACTTTTCACTTTTCTAATGCACGTGTAGTAAATTATGATTAATTCATTATGAGTCATGTCTGCTTGCAGTGGGTGAGTGCAAATAATGCTGCACATTGACCTCTCTAAGTCATTTTGATTAGAAGCCAAAGTGGATCTTTTAATATTATAATTTTTTTTTTTTCAGAGCTGGATAATTTTGATGCCTAGAAAACAGAGAAAGAAGACACTAATTGTCTCACACGTTTCATCAGAAAGGACCATGCTGGATGCCCAGATCAAATAATTGCAATGAAGTCATTTTAAAGTAATTTTTAAGTAGAAAATATGTTTTTGCACATCTCCCGAATGGCATGGGTAAGAGTTTGAATGACAGATGGTTCATCCAGTCAACTGCCAAGTATGTTTTTAAAGTGCCTGCCCGTTCCAAACTGCTTCCAATATCTGCTTTTCAGATGGTTCTGTATAACAAACCAGGTCAGATTAGCACAGTGGGGCAATCAACCTGAATTCAGTGGTCCAACTGATCATTTGAACACTGAATTCACTTGTCCTAACACTGAATGAAAATTGTTTGAAGCAATTTGCCGTTATGTTTTTAAGTGTATTTGCTGTGTTTTATTTGGTGAAACTTTAATGGTTACTATCTTGGCCATAGCCACCTTGTAAAAAAGATTCAACGTCAGATAAAGGTAAAATAAATGCAAATAACTTTAGAGTTTATTAAGGAATTAACTAGAATATGTTTAAAGAGTGATGGCAGTTGAATAACTACTTGTACTGACCACATTTTTATAAATAAACCAGAGTTTTTGTTTTCATTCCACGTCTGCGCCCATAGGCTGTAATGGGTATTATCTCATTGCAATTGTGAAAAAAACAAAAGTTTCTAAGCTTGGTCCAAAAGTAATAAGGAAAAGATAATTTAAGAGTTTGATCATTTTATGTGTTAAATTGTGTCTTATGTTTGTTCCCCATATCCAATTTATCCAGTGTTTTAATCTATTTTTGATTAATTGTATTTGATTCACTTAGATTATATTCAATTATTTTAATATTCGTAATAATTTTTTGACTGTTAAACACTTTGTGGCTGGTGTCTGTGAAAGGTTCATGTTGTATAAACTTTGCTTGCTTGCTAAGCTTGTCATTATGAGTAACATAAGTTGTGTATGAACAGATTAAGTTTTTTTTCCTAATAATAATTTAATCACACATTTCCAAAATGCATTTAGAGAAAAAGTACTCGACAGACACTGCCCTGACTCAAATGGTTGATGAAAAATTATAGTAGTTTTGCTTAATTTTTCTGCGGCTTTTGACCAAAAAATATTAGGATGTTATGTTTTTTCTCAATCTGTATTATTGTCGATAAAATACTATTTAAGTGATATAACAAAATGGTCGAAGTAATGTAGATGTTTAACATGTGAAACGTGTTTAAGAATGCGTCAAGGAAGTTGCCTTGAGCCACTCCTGCACACAATTTTCAATAACATTTTACCCTCACTATAAAAAAGGTACAAGTCTGAATGTATGCTGATTACTACACAATATATAGCAATAGTGCAAATACTTACAATTATTCTCCAAGGCACACTGACAGAGGTTGTTTTATTTATCAAATCAAAAACATCAGATCAAGGTAAAGTAAAAAAAAAAAGGCTAAAAGAGCATTACTTCAATACTTAGTAAGTATTCAGTTATTAACACTTTCGTCATCAATTTAACCATTTATTGTAACAGATGGAAATACATTGATGGCTCCGCTCTTAAATTGCTCCCTGGATTGGGAGCATTTAGATTGCCTCTCAAAGGCTATCAACAAAAGTGCTTACAGTGCTAACAATGTTCACCTGTGGGCGGAACTGGACTGTGTGTTCTACACCTCCACGATAACCGTCTGCACAGAGCGTTGTCCGGGATTAAGGCAGTGGGGCAGGCTCACATTCACATTTTCACTTATTATCTTAGTTGGTTTTGGAGCCACTCCGTGTTGTAATGTAGCCTAATGTTTTTTAACGTGAGGTTTTTTCAAATACAACAAAACAGCGCCTACAATCATAATGAGGACAAGCTTCCCAGCATTTCAATTTCGGGTCTACACTAAAAACAATCAGGGCTATAGTCCTGGTGAAATGCCCTGGCGACACCATGTCGAAACATTGGTTGTGAATAGATGGATGGATGGACAACATGTTTAAATAAATAAATCGTCTGAGTCCTCTTAGCTTTACTTTCCACCTTCTAACAGCAAGTTACACCTTCATATCTCTCCATAAAAAAATAAATAAAAATATGGCCTCCCTTTAGCAAGAGAATTTTTAAAGTTCAGATTCAGAAAAATCTCAGACTTTCTCTTTCAGATGTAGAGTCAGGACATGTTTTACGTGCTGAGTACTGATAAAAATGAGTGATGGGATGATTTCAAAGGCAAAGGGATGCTCGCAGCCTTTAAAACTCATTTTAAAAGTCCCTCCCCATCTCTATGCTCTAAGGGGAGATGAAAGCGCTAGTCTAATGCTTGCTAAGTGACATTTCTCCATCTCTGATCTCTGTCGCTCATACAGACAGACAAGGGAATGAAAAACACGGCGTTAGCATCAATGCTTTTCACTCCCTCCCTTCTTTTCCCATGTATGTTTTGGTCTCCTTTTCTCCCTCTGTCTATCTTCCCCACACTTTATCTCCTCACTTTTGACACTTGACTGCATGCACAGCCTGCTATTTCAAATGTATTACTTTCCCCAAATCAGGTTTTTCTGGGATGGTAAACATTAGAAAAGTGCCTGGTAATTTGTAAAGCTTTTGTTTTGCCTGCCTGCTTATCTACTCTGGTTCATCATTCTGTAACCTTGAGATAAAGATGTGAATGACACTGGATGCTGTTGCTGTGCAATTAATCAGATGAGTGCACACATATACACACACAAAGATGCAACAACGTACATGCATCAGTGTGTCTACGTGCACGTTCATGCACACACAACCACACACACACTATCCTGACATGAAATCTCAGAGGAACGTTTTGTTTGGCGTCAACAGATTATGACACGCCATCGTTGCGTATCTTGCAATCTTGTGATGAAATGTTTATTCATGACTTTGACCATATAGGCACATTTATAGGCACACACACATACACAAACGCCACACACACTTATTTTACCCCTCCACACAATCTGCATCACATATCACAGCGCCGCCACCCATCACCACGAGTCAGCTCCCACAGGTGAAATAATTATATTGTCAGCTCTCTGTCAGTGTAACCGATATACCAACAACAAAACACTGGAATACTAACCAGGACACATCATATTCCCTCCTCAGCTCATAACAAGACTGCTGTAACATCTCCAATGTCATAGCTTTCCCCATTTATATTAGCCAAGGAGTGATGGATCCAGGAATGAGTTGTCTATTTCAGTGTGTGTGTGTGTGTGTGTTTGTGTGGTGTCCTTGTGTGTCCATTCATTTCTGATTATTTCAGGGGAAGGCGTGGATTAATTTTTAAGGATGCAACTAATGATGAGCATCAGTTTAATTTAATGATGTATTTTAATGACAGCTGTTTTAATTTGTATTCATGTTAACAGTGCTCTGCACCAATGCTCTGGCTGATTTAATGATGTCGCATGGGTTTCAGTGATTTTCGAGGGGGAAATAGTTGGCTGTAGTGGTGAAATAAATGTATTTTGGGTAATTGATAGGAGAGAGCAAAATCAGTGTGTGTTGATTGAGCTAACCATGGCATGGAGCCTCTCTGCCTCTCCACTTCAGCCTACTCCCCCATTAAAACAGTACTCTCACTTTTGCTCAACAACTGAACTCCACCTGAAGCTAATTTGGCATCCCATGCCTCTTTCTTATTACGCAGAAAGATTTCCTCTCTCCCCCTCTCCTTTTACCCCCCAAAACCTTTACCCCTTATTTTGAAGCCTTCTTTTTTAATTATTGCCAATAACTATGTTTGAATGTTTGTGTGTGTGTGTTCCCATGTGGGAGGTGACACCGACTAGGAGATATACAAAATTTAAACCGTAAGGAAATGGGATATGGGAAGGTACTGTTGCAGTGCTCCCACACAGGTGAACCTAGACCGTTTTTTAACAAAATGTGTAAAAAAAAAAGCTCATTGACACATTTGGCAATTGGCTGACGCTGCTGGCCCGATCTAGTACACTGGAAAGACCCCCGTATTAAAATATATCCTGCTGAGTTTGTACTGTCGACAAACAACTCATCAAACATTCGCTAAACTCGTTTTATTGTTTTTGAACACTGAATTGATTATATCAGCTGAATATCTTCCTTTTTTCTTCTTTTATTGATGCATTACGGTACATTAACCCCTTTGACAGTGGGGCTAAATGTGTACAATGACATCCCTGTACCAGTGTTTTCTCATACGCTGATATCCTGATAGAATTTAAAAACAGTATGGCTTGTCAAAACTCCCAAAGCATGATAACAGATTTACATGGTTATGTTTAGGCATTCACTAGATTATGTTTGGGGTCCTGGTTTAACATTATGACAATCAAGGGCTTTTGCTTACAAGAACTAAGTGAGTTGTAGTTTCTATTTCAAGTGTGTTATATTTGTTTGTCGGAGCAGATCGTCCACAAAGCAACAAACCATCTTTGCACTCAAATCTGAAGATGGGTCACTAAATCTGTATGCCTCAACACTCATCGTCTAACTTTATTAGAAAGATAGTAGGAACAGTATGAGCAGTTTTGAATATAATATCAGATACAATAATGCCAGTTAAATGCAGAAACATTCATAAACATTGACTCATGTTCTCAAATATGTTGCCTCTGTAAACGCTGGGAGGCTTTCTGCTTCACCATCCCCCGGGCTGCCACAAAATTGAAAAAACAACATTGACTTGAAACATGAGACAGATGTGTTTACTTACTTACTTAAACGGAACCACAGTTTTCCCCTAACCTAAGTGCTTTTATTACAAATCCACACGTATGACTGAGGATGTGAACCCTGGTTTGCAAACCATCTTCCAAAGCCACCTCTCTATGAACAGTGTGTAATGCATAAATGTTACACCTCCTACGTTTAAAATGTAATGAATTAAGTATTCAGATATATCCTCTATTTCAGGGGTATTCAATTAAAATTCAAAGAGGTCCAGTTAGAGAAAATTCCCTCAAGTAAAGGTCTGCAACATCATATAACCTTCATACATACATACATACATACATACATACATACATACATACATACATACATCATTTTACTTAAGATATGATTCAGTGCCATGTAACCTGAAGTAGCAGCTTAGATACTTTCTGGTTTAGAACTGCCTATGGGGAGAATGGATATGTAAGAATCTCTCGATTCTTGAATAAACGCTCGGTTTTTGTGTCTACCACTCCTTTTTAGAGCATGCCATGAGAGATTAGTTTTCTCTGACTCAGTTATTTCTCTGTTTTTTGTCTCTTGCCTCCTCTCTCCCCTGTATGTTTCTGGGAATACACAGATTTCATTGGTTAAATAGCAGTCTGAATATACAGCGGGTAAAATAAGTATTGAACACGTCACCATCTTTCTCAGTAAATATATGTGCTAAGGTGCTATTGACATGACATTTTCACCAGATGTCGGTAACAACCCAAGTAATCCATACATACAAAGAAAACCAAACAAATAAGTTCAGAAATTAAGTTATGTGTAATAAAATGGAATGACACAGGGAAAAAGTATTGAACACGCTTACTGAAATGTATTTAATACTTGGTACAGAAGCCTTTGTTGGTGATGACAGCTTCAAGACGCCTCCTGTGGAGAAACTAGTGGCATGCATTGCTCAGGTGTGATTTTGGCCCATTCTTCCACACAAACAGTCTTCAGATCTTGAAGGTTCCGTGGGCCTCTTCTATGAACTCTAATCTTTAGTTCTTTCCATAGATTTTCTATTGGATTCAAGTCAGGTGGTTGGCTGGGCCATTCTAACAGCTTTATTTTCTTTCTCTGAAAGCAAGAGTTTCCTTGGCTGTGTGCTTGTGATCATTGTCTTGCTGAAATGTCCACCCTCGTTTCATCTTTATCATCCTGGTAGATGGCAGCAGATTTTTATTAAGATTATCTCGGTACATTTTCCCATTCATCCTTCCTTCAATTATATGAAGTTTGCCAGTGCCGTATGCTGAAAAACAGCCCCACACCATGATGTTCCCACCTCCAAACTTCACTGTTGGTATGGTGTTTTTGGGGTGATGTGCAGTGCCATTTGACTTCCAAACATGGTGTGTATTATGGCATCCAAAGAGTTCCATGTTGGTCTCATCTGACCAGACTATATTCTCCCAGTATTTCACAGGCTTGTCTAAATGTTGTGCAGCAAACTTTAAACGAGATTCAACATGCTTTTTCTTCAGCAATGGAGTCTTGCGTGGTGAGCGTGCATACAGGCCACGGCGGTTGATGCATTACTTATTGTTTTCTTTGAAACAATTGTACCTGCTGATTCCAGGTCTTTCTGAAGCTCTCCACAAGTGGTCCTTGGCTCTTGGACAACTCTTCTGATAATTCTTTTCACTCCTCTGTCAGAAATCTTGCGAGGAGCACCTGGTCGTGGCTGGTTTATGGTGAAATGATGTTCTTTCCACTTCCGGATTATGGCCCCAACAGTGCTCACTGAAGCATTCAGAAGTTTAGAAATCCTTCTGTAACCAATGCCATCAGTATGTTCTGCAACAATAAGGTTGCGAAGGTCTTGAGAGAGCTCTTTGCTTTTACCCATCATGAGATGTTTCTTGTGTGACACCTTGGTAATGAGACACCTTTTTATAGGCCATCAGTTGTGACTGAACCAGCTGATATTAATTTGCACTGACAAGGGGCAGGATTGCTTTCTAATTACTGATAGATTTCAGCTGGTGTCTTGGCTTTCCATGCCTCTTTGCACCTCCCTTTCTTCATGTGTTCAATACTTTTTCCCTGTGTCATTCCATTTTATTACACATAACTTAATTTCTGAATTTATTTGTTTGGTTTTCTTTGTATGTATGGATTACTTGGGTTGTTACCGACATTTCATGTCAATAGCACCTTTAGAAATATATTTACTGAGAAAAATGGTGATGTGTTCAATACTTATTTTACCCGCTGTAAGTGAATTCTGCTCTATTTCTTTCCTTTGGCTTTATTAAATAGTTACCATTCAATGACATCAAGTTTTCATCAAATGCAGCACCATTAAGATGAAACAAGTTAGCATTTTATATATATATACTATATTTAAATATTCTTTATTGAGTTATATGGTTCCCCTTATAATTTTTTTCCTTCATTTCTACTCCCCTTTTTTATATTTCCCTACCTTTATTATCTTGTCTATACTCTCTTTCTCCTGTTCTGCTCCCACATTTCCTTTGGAATAGTTAATCAGGGGACTCAAATCAAAGAATATTACCACCATGTTCAATATGCTTTGGCTCACATATCTTTATGTCAAACAAGAACCAAATGAGCGAACAAAATGAATCTAGCGAACAATTTGTCCTTTTGGCGCAGCACGTATAATCTTTATTAGATTGAGCCATAACATGGTATTGGCAGCAATTAGACCCTGGAAGGAGGCAATACTGCAGAGGTTAATAACTGCAGTGTGGCTGCATGAAGCTCTGTTATGATAGAAAGGTTAGCTGTATTAGTGACGGTGGCAGAGGGCCAAGCTACAGAGAGAGTCAGGGCTGCAAGGCCAAGCTGAGTGCTGGGGCAAAAGTATTTGCACTGGAGACTCTGGATGTGAAAATGTTCTCTTCCCAATGAGACAAATCGCTCTAGGCATCTGACCTATTCTGTCCAAAAGAAGTTGGTCGGCAACACTCATAGAGCAGTTTATGTGGCAGGTTTAAAGAGAAAGATTAGCTGATAGTAAAACATATCTTTTATAAAGCTTTTATTATGTTGAATGCCATACCTTTGAAGATGGAGTGCTACATTTTGTGCTGTTCTCTGGAAAGAGGTTGCTTGTTGGAACAGGTGTACAAGGTGTTGAAATAGTCAAACTATAAGAAGTCAAAAATAAAAAAATGTGATTGTTGAAATACCCACCAGATGCAAAATAACAACATTATGAATATGTTAATATAAGTCGTTATCTAAACTCTGGCTATCATACATTAAGGCCGTCAAAACTTCTAAAATATCGCAATTGATACTCAAAATATGAATTCAGGCTTACTTAAAAAGAAAGTTCAAAGTTATGCCAAGACCCATTGAAATCCCATGACAAGGTGATCTCATCCCTACTTGTCATGTTTTGCAGTTTGGTTTAGGCAACAAAGAACTTCATGGTAAGCTTAAAATAATTACGCTTATAACGTAATGTAAGCTAGTTACATTACTTCAAGTCACTCAAATGACACTATGTCAGTAAAAATCTCTCAACTGTTGGTTTAACAGGGGACATAACCAGTCTCCTGATTAAAAGTCTGGTGTTCATCTGACTCATCTTACCCCACTCCCAACCACCCTTAGCAGACCTCTCACTCTTAAATACTATGTCTGGTGCTCTGAGCTTCCTCATACAGATGCTACAGGGTGCTCTGTGCATTGGTATCAAGACACAGGGCCACTGTCCAAGCAACAATATATAAATCCCTGGGAGTGATACCAGGATGCCAAATGATCATGAACCAGAAAGTATAACAACCAACTCTGCACAGGAGGAGGTCCAGGTGGATAAATGGGTCTAGAAACACCAGACTTTCACCAAGGAGACTCCTGAAAATACACATATTCAAAGAATGATGATGGTTTTTAAAGGTTTTTTTAACCTTATTAAATCTCCGATTCTGAATCGTCCTTGTTAATTGCTTTTCTCTGAGTCAAACTCCTTGATATTACCTTTGAATTAATAATTGTGTCGAAATTTACTGTTTAGTTTTTTTCTTTTTTTCAGAGCGTGTTTCTGATGGCATTTTTATCTAAAAAGAAAAGGTAGTTGAAGGTAAGTATCTTCACTGTCCCTACTCCATACTAAACAACATGAATCAATAATACCAGGAACATATACAAATATCATATATGACACATACGTGAGCTAAATCGTTAGTCACATTAGCTCAGGTACGATAATAAAAACCAGTCTTGCTTAATGTTGCCACTATAAACTTGCTTTTGTAAGTTAGAAAAAATTTAAAATCACGGCAAATCTTGCAGAACCATGACACTGGCTTTATGCTAAACCACTAAAAGGAATAATACAAACAATGTAGTCAGGCAGTTGATCAGTCTGGACAGCTGAGACAGGGAGGTCCGAGCCTGTACCTGCTGAACGATGCTCTCCATCTGCTCCACGGCTGCACCCTGACGCTACCGCGCCCTCCAGTTTAAATCCATTCACCCCGTTAGTTTAACAGTCATTCAGGGCTGCTACAACAGCTAACTGTTGCTCTGGCTAATGCCATTAGCTAGCTATTGCTCGATAAAAAAGGGAAACATAAATCTTAAAAAATAAAATTTGATTCTGTTGAAAATGCTTAAATAGAATGTCATTTTTCAGTGATGTGTTACAATGTAGTTAACATTTTGCATGTTATAACTTATTTTGTAATATGCTACATTAAATTACAAAACAGTGGTAGAGAATTGAAGATGATATTTGGAAATTATCATTAGACCAATGCAACATCAATATTGTATTCTGGTTGTTGATTGGTTTGGAAAGATGTCCTTTGTTGGAGCATAACTTTACGTGTTTTTAAGTTCATACCGAAATTATACTGAGATTTAAATAGATTTACAAAATTAAGAACTCGGATTTTGCTGAAGCTTGTGAACAAACATTCAGACAGTCCCCTCCAGATCAGGTGCATTGGTTTTTATATTAACAGAACCTGAAGCTGCGGTAAACAAAATTGACAAAAATGTACAAAACGTCTTCATCTCTATTGCTATGACAAAAAGCAGACACCGTTCCCCATACAGTGAATATGCTCTGCTTTAGTTCATAAACCCTTTGCCAAAGTCAGAGTGAGACAAGACTTTAATTCTGAGAGATACGGAGACATGCACTGTGACTGTCAGTCTCAGATGCAAATGAACACTTGGTAACAGTGGCAGAGACATCTACCTGCCACTGCTGAAGCCATTTGAAGTTGGAGCGTTATTGCCAAAGATGAGATCAAAGGAAAGCTGCCAGGATGGCTCTATTTCTCTGTCTGTCTATCTTTATCCGTCTCTCTCTCTCACACACAGACCACAGATGCAGGTACACAACTGAAAATAATTTTAAAACAGTAAGGCATGGCAATACAGCAAGCAACAGCAACAAAGAGAGAGAAAATAATGCCTCTGGTAATTTTGTTGACATTGTCTTTCTTTATCTGCTTGGCTGTTTGAATATTCACTTGAATAAACATCTTCTTTAGTCTGCAACACATAGAAGAAGGAAGTGGGTGAATATCTTTAATCCTAGCCCTCTACCACTTTAATTGAGAGCCTTTATTACATAAGACCCCATTTAAATCTAGCCAATTTACTTTTCCTCCCCTCACCCTCTCTCCCTTCCATCCATGCGTCATATGAAGTCGTCCTCATTCCCAACTCGTCACATATGAATACTTTATCAGGGCCCCTTGGCACCACTTGGGTTTAGGGAAAAAAATAAAATATTAGGTTAGGTTTAGAAAAAAATTGATTGTGGTAGGAAATTACAAAAGTAAGTTCAGCACTTTCTGTACTAGATAACTCGAAGATAAGATAAGATAAGATAGATAAGATAATCCTTTATTAGTCCCGCAGCGGGGAAATTTACAGGATTACAGCAGCAAAGAGGATAGTGCAAAACAAGAGACATAGTAAGTAAGTAAAAATAAAATAAAAAACACAAGATCAAAATAAGTATTATAAATAAGCAAATGAGCAATAAAAACAGTAAAAAACAGTAAGAACAGTAGAGATCCACAGTAAAAATATATATACAGACAGAAATTATTATAAATGTTGTATTGCACAATGTATTAATGTATTAGTGTATTAGTGTATTAGTGTCATGTGGTCTGCTGGGAGCAGAGCTGGTTGTGCAGCCTGACAGCAGCAGGAAGGAAGGACCTGCAGTACCTCTCCTTCACCACCGGGGGTGAAGCAGCCGGTGGTGAAGGAGCTGCACAGAGCTGCCAGGGCATCCTGCATGGGGTGAGAGGTGTTGTTCATCAGGGATGACAGCTTGGCCATCACCCTCCTGTCTCCCACCACCTCCACCGTATCCAGTGGACACCCCAGCACACTGCTGGCTTTCTTGACAAGTTTATTTATTCTCTTCCTGTCGGCTGTCGAGATGCTGCTGCTCCAGCAGACCACTGCATAAAAAATGGCTGATGCCACCACGGAGTCAAAGAAGGTCTTCAGGAGTGCTCCCTGCACTCCAAAGGACCTCAGTCTCTTCAGCAGATACAGTCTGCTCTGACCCTTTTTGTAAAGTGCGTTAGTGTGATCAGTCCAGTCCAGTTTATTGTTTAAGTGAACACCCAGGTGCTTTCACAATCTCAATGTCCAGTCCCTGGATGTTCATTGGTTCCGGAGGACAGTGTTTACCCCGGCGGAAGTCCACCACCAGCTCTTTGGTTTTACCAGAGTTGATCTGGAGGCCGTTCCGCTGGCACCATCCTATGAAGTCCTGGTTCAGTTCTCTGTATTCCCTGTCGTCATCGGCGGAGATGAGGCCGACTATTGCAGTGTCATCAGAGAACTTTTGCAGGTGGCAGTTTGCAGAGTTGTATGTGAAGTCTGATGTGTAGATGGAGAAGAGGAATGGAGCCAGAACGGTTCCTTGTGGGGCCCCCGTGCTGCAGGACACCCGATCTGACTCACACTCCCTTATCCTCACATACTGTGGACGGTTGGTGAGGTAGTCCAGGATCCATGCAGTGAGGTGGTGGTCCACCCCGGTCTGCTCCAGCTTGTCCCTCAGAAGCAAAGGCTGGATGGTATTGAAGGCACTGGAGAAGTCGAAGAACATGACTCTCACAGTGCTTCCAGCCTTTTCCAGGTGAGAAAGGCATCTTTGTAGCAGGTAGATGACAGCGTCATCCACCCCGATGACAGGCTGATAAGCAAACTGAAGAGGGTCCAAAGATGAGATCACCAGGGGGCGGAGGTGCCCAAGGACCAGCCGCTCCAGGGTCTTCATCAGGTGGGATGTTAATGCCACCGGCCTGAAGCTGCTGAAGTCCTTGGCCCCCGGGGTCTGTGGGACTGGCACCACACAGGACGTCTTCCATAGCTGTGGTACCCTCCCCAGCTTCAAGCTCAAATTGAAGACGTGCTCCACTATCCTGCACAGCTGGTCTGCGCAGGATCTGAGGAGCCTTGAGCTGTTGCTGTCCGGACCCGTGGCCTTTCTCACCTTTATCTTCCTCAGTTCTTTTCTCACCTGGTTATTTGTGAGAACAAGTCAAGGATGACTTGGTGTCCTGGTTGCTCTGAGTTGGCGTCTCATGTATGCTAAAGGGTGCCTTGAGCGGGTATGTGACAAAATGTCTGTATTTGACAGCCTGTGAATGAGACCAGGCTGGTCATTTACAGCATTTTGCCTTTTAACTGGTGTTCCTATTGTGGAATATTTTAGAAATATGGTTCACCAATATTGGTGTAGTAGTTTGTATATGTATAATAACAAAACAAACCTGAGTTACTGATAAGTTCTGAGTTCAGTCAGAGGTTGAGTTGACCACAGAGACACAAATACACTCCCACAGAAACACTTGGTGCGTCAGTTGCTTATTAGCTTACAGCTAACATTATTAGCCATTTGGGGCAAATAAACACGGTTCAGCAGTCAAATTTGGGAGTCAAATTGCTTTAGTAGTACAGCTTTAGAAATGCAAAATAACTCCATCCAGTAATCTAGGCCGTGAGATTTTATGGACCTTAAATTTAAATTATTATGTAAAACTAAATGTAAGCAGAACTAATTCATTTTCATAAATATTTCAGTGCCCTGGGATTGTTCGTGTCTTGTCACGCATTTTTAAGAAGACACATCTGTCTAGTTGAGTTACTGGGCAACCCCTGTTGGTGCCAGGTGAAAAAAAAACTCTCCTTCCACAGTCTACGTCTGGGGTACGCTTGTCAGTTCGGATTGGCCTGATAAGACACTGGGTTGGTATCTAAGGTATCTGAAACACACACACACAGACACACATACTGGCCTGGAGGGAGGACGGCACTGAGGAGGTCAAGTGTTGAGAGAATGTTGTGCTCAGTGGATGTAAGGAGGTCAGGAAGTACAAAGATTTCTTTAAGGAGAAATATAGAAAAGTGCTTAGGGTTAGAAAGTGGATGAGAGATGTTGTCGAATCAAACGGGTGGTTGGAGATGTGTGTGTGGTTCCGTGTTTATGCTGCCCCCATCCATCTCACTCCTCCTGTCTCTCTCTTACCTCTCTGCCTTCCAACTTCAGACTGTCCCCACTGTGGACGTCTACCATAATGAAAAAGGATGTTTTTTGTGTGTGTGTGTGCGTGTGCGTATGTGTTTTGGCTTGACTGCGCGTGCACATGCATGTGTGTGACGTGTGTGGTAATGAATAAGGATGTGCTGTGTGTGGAGCTGGTCGTTAATCACTGGCAGTGCTGGCAGCTAACAGATAAGCAGATTGATCCAAGGCCACCGAGGGAACGCAGCCTGGCACTGGCCCATTCATCACACACACACGTACACACACACACACACACACACACACACACACACATACACACATCCATGTATATACTATACACATACATACACAAAGTCCGTGAGAAGGCTGGCCAAAGTGTTTGAGCTCAGGATCATCTCTGACCATTCATGTTAACATCTGTGAGAGTTCCTCATGTAAGCAGTGGGCTAAGAAGAAAGAACAGTGAGAGAAAGAGTTGCAGAGGTTGTCAGGGATGCTGCACAACCCTGACAACCTCTGCAACTGTTCCATGACCGCGGCATTTGTTATTGTCTCAAAACACGTACACACAAATACATACAAACACACACTTACAGACATACGGAGAGATAAGGGTCCATGCTTTGGCCATCCAGAAATCCCATGGGGGACAAAGACTTGGGAGCTAGGGGGAGGATGGATGAACGAATGGATGGATGTTAGAAGAGAAGACAGGATGACAAAACAGAGTTAAGTACACGCTTCAGTACTATGTGACAGCTTGCCGTGCCAACCAGGGAGCGAGGGAGCCGAGAGAAAGATAGCAAGGAAAACAGGGAGAGGAAAGCCAGAGAGGAAGCAAGTGGTCAAACATCTGTGTGGTTTCTGTTTTCTCTATGACATCCATCACATGCTCAGTAGCGGGAGGAGAGACAGCTAGAATCAGGTGTGTAGAGATAAGTGAACCAGGCAGAACCCACACTATACATCATTTTTGTTTTCAAGATAAGTATCTATAGGAAATCGCTAACATATTATACAAACATTCATACGTAAAATGTGAAATTGAGTATGTAGTGAGTTCCAAATACATAGTATTCGGATTATGTGTAAATGAGAAATGTTTGGATGTATACTAGATTAGCAAGAATTTCTGAGTATGAGATGTAGGCTTACTGTTCAAACTCAGCTGCCCCACAATTCATTGCATATCTTTAGACTGTGCAATGGTGGACTGCGAGGCAGCTGGTTCAAATGATTAATCGTGGGATTAGATAATAAGAAGTGATGGCGAGTGACGCTAAAGTACTGTCAAGAGGAAAAATCAAAAGGGCATACATATATATATATATATATATATATATATATATATATATATATATATATATATATATACAGCGGGTAAAATAAGTATTGAACACGTCACTTGTTTTCTCAGTAAATATATTTCTAAAGGTGCTATTGACATGATATTTTCACCAGGTGTCGGTAACAACCCAAGTAATCCATACATACAAAGAAAACCAAACTAATAAGTTCAGAAATGAAGTTATGTGTAATAAAATGGAATGACACAGGGAAAACGTAGTGAACACATGAAGAAAGGGAGGTGCAAAAAGGCATGGAAAGCCAAGACACCAGCTGAAATCTATCAGTAATTAGAAAGCAATCCTGCCCCTTGTCAGTGCAAATTAATATCAGCTGGTTCAGTCCCAACTGATGGCCTATAAAAAGGTGTCTCATTACCAAGGTGTCACACAAGAAACATCTCATGATGGGTAAAAGCAAAGAGCTCTCTCAAGACCTTCACAACCTTATTGTTGCAAAACATACTGATGGCATTGGTTCCAGAAGGATTTCTAAACTTCTGAATGTTCCAGTGAGCACTGTTGGGGCCATAATCCGGAAGTGGAAAGAACATCATTTCACCATAAACCGGCCACGACCAGGTGCTCCTCGCAAGATTTCTGACAGAGGAGTGAAAATAATTATCAGAAGAGTTGTCCAAGAGCCAAGGACCACTAGTGGAGAGCTTCAGAAAGACCTGGAATCAGCAGGTACAATTGTTTCAAAGAAAACAATAAGTAATGCATCAACCGCCGTGGCCTGTATGCACGCTCACCACGCAAGACTCCATTGCTGAAGAAAAAGCATGTTGAAGCTCGTTTAAAGTTTGCTGCACAACATCTAGACAAGCCTGTGAAATACTGGGAGAATATAGTCTGGTCAGATGAGACCAAAATTTAACTCTTTGGATGCCATAATACCCACCATGTTTGGAGTTCAAATGGCACTGCACATCACCCCAAAAACACCATACCAACAGTGAAGTTTGGAGGTGGGAACATCATGGTGTGGGGCTGTTTTTCAGCATACGGCACTGGCAAACTTCATATAATTGAAGGAAGGATGAATGGAAAAATGTGACACGAGACAATCTTGATAAACATCTGCTGCCATCTACCAGGATGATGAAGATGAAACGAGGGTGGACATTTCAGCAAGACAATGACCCCAAACACACAGCCAAGGAAACTCTCCATTGGTTTCAGAGAAAGAAAATAAAGCTGCTAGAATGGCCCAGCCAATCACCTGACTTGAATCCAATAGAAAATCTATGGAAAGAACTAAAGATCAGAGTTCATAGAAGAGGCCCACGGAACCTTCAAGATTTGAAGACTGTTTGTGTGGAAGAATGGGCCAAAATCACACCTGAGCAATGCATGCCACTAGTTTCTCCATACAGGAATATTATAATATATAATATTATGTAAAACACATGTTTAACACTAAACTGTTTCAAAAAAATTATTTGCTTTAAAATGATACTGTTAAATATAACACAGAGTGGCAGAGGTCGTAACAATAAGCATATTTCATTCAACGGTAACACGGAGCGGTAAAGTTGCAGAACAAAAAGTATTGCTTGAGTTTAGTGTTAGTGTCAACAGTCTGCTGGTGATTGTGTTCTCAATTGTTGATTTAGTAGGCAGTATGCAGAACATACAGATTGAGCATGTATTGACTCAAAAATGTTGTGTTTTTACTAGGGTCTACTATTACTTTAGCTTCTGGGCCTATCTTCTTGTCAGGAAAAAAGCCTTTTTCACATAACTAAGTTGTCCAGAAAAGTGTTGATAGATTATGGTGGAAAAATGTTTCTCAATGCCCTTAGGTGGGAAAAGCAAAACTTAAAGATCCATGTTTCTATAATATACAATAAAACATATTTTCCGTGTTTAAATACTGGTTTGTATGTGCAGAGACAGAGGCAGTATGGTGGTGAGTGGAACAATATGCTAATGTACCTGGGTGGCATATCTCCTTGGCCTCTTAGTGTATAGTTTTACACTCGTCAGAGGATGCATCGAGCTGAACAATAAATGGGCTTAATATGATGATGGAATTAAAAAAGCGCCAGTGAAACCTCAAACAAACTAAATTCATGTGGTAAAATGTGATGGAAATCTGGACTTAATGTTTGTTTTATCTATTTAAAGTCTCCTTGTTGCTGTAAACATGACTGATGTTTCATTTGTCAAATTTTGCTTTAATCAATTAACCTACTTTTCAACCTCAGCTAAGCATTCAAACATTTCTGCACTATTTAGTATGATTGTTTTTTTTAATTTAAGTTTCAGGTTTCTCTCTACATAATTCATTTTCCATGAACATTGTAAATGCCAAATAAAAACAGCTGCACTTTCAGTCGCTGTAGTAACTTTAGAGAAATGGTAGTAACTGTATGAAATGGTAAGAATAAAAGTTCCTCAACTCAAATAAAATAATACTGTTCTTTTAGCATGCTTTTTTAAAGACCACAATAAATACAAACTGTAAACATTGAATAAGTGACATATGCTCTACAAATAGACTCTGGTCTTCCTAACTACTTAAGGTAGATAATCACTCTAAAGCCTTATAAACACAAATCACCCATCAATCTCCCCTCAGTAACATTTTTCTGTGTCCCTAATTATTTCATCTCCCCTGCATCAGCATTTACCAGTCTATTTGTTGGTGAGTATCTTCGCAGAAATGGGATATGGAGGGTTATGAAAAATACTATACAACCACTTTTATAAATGCATAAGAATCAGAATCAAAATCTTTGGTAAAAAACTACTGCTTATTATTTATCATAAGCACCCTTTTCATTTGTTATACATCTTGACTTTTCACAACCTAAATCTGAAACCAAATCAAATGGAGCTGTTTTAGATCATCTTTCAGTGTTGTGTTTTAGCAACGCTCTTCCTTGCTTCCTTGCTTTCTTTTCTCTCCCTACTGCTGTTTTTCAGTATTTCTGTGTAACCCTATAGGGTGCAATTTTATGTGGAGATGGGGCACTGCTATATCAGCGAGACACACAACTGACATTATCAAAAACTCATCATGTCCCTGATATTGCTCTCATAACACTGGCCAACCAAAAACACTGCACACTTATCGATCAAGGCCTCTTTTCTCAAAAGGCACCATAGGACCATGTTCACCTTGGACCATTTCCTTAGAGTACAATGAAACGAAGATCATATTAACGATTTAAAGGCTTTGGGGGAAATAGTTGACTGCAGATTCACAGCTTTTTTTCAGTTCGTGATTACTCATCTGACACCAAAGCTTCAAAATAGACTCCACATTAAGTTGAAAGGGTCACAGAATCTCAAAGACTGATTTTCAGATGGCGATTGAAAAGAACCTACCTGTACATTTAAAAGTTGCAGTTACAGACTGTGTAACCTGTGCATCAGCAGCAAAACTATTGTTGTGAACAGAACTTTACTTTTCTGCTCTTATATGCTTGTTTGCTGTCTTAAAGGAAAAGAGTGTAATAATTAGTGGAATCTAGTAATGTGTTGCAGATTGCAACCAACTAAATACCTCTCTGCTCACCTCTCCCTTTCCAAGTGTGTCGGAGAACTCAGTGGCCTTCAGGTAGAGATAGGTATCTTTAGGATTGTATTACTACCAGGAGCTACTCTCATCAATACTCTGTTCTTCTTCATGACTAAATAATCCCTTTTAAAAACATATATAGAAATTTTTAAAACAGATAATCTAGAACAAGATGACAATTTATTTATATTTAAAATATAACTAAATATTGTTTCTAGAGCAGTGACAGTAATGTTTACGGCAACAAAATCACTTGATAATGACATTAATATTTCTCTGGAAACAAATCTAAAATGTTATTAAAATAAATAACATTTCGGAGTGAAGTTCTACCACTTCCATGGTTATTTTAACCCAAACAACAACCTTTTCCTAAACCTAACTAAGTGGTTTGGGGTTTTGTTCACTAAACCTAACTGAGTTGACTGTGAAAACAGATGTGTATTTTGAAAAGACTATATGCACGTGACGAGCGGAAATTGACACGTGTTGCTGGATTTCATAGGAAAACACAAAAGATGAGGAGTAACATTTTGTGAGCTATCATACAAACCATTGTATGAGGATACGTTGAACAATAAGACCACAGACATGAGCTTTTGGTTAAGCTTGTTTGTGAAAAAAAAAGCTTTCTGCTGAGCGGTTGTACTACAATTGAATTAGGTTTGGTTTACATGTTTATGATTGTTGAACAAAAGTATTGGCTTTTAATTTGAAAATTTTTAATTGTACTTATAGTAAGGAGCGTAGTTGCCGTCATCTCGAGTAAATTTCACTTCACCAAGCTCACTTCACTGTCTCCACCATGGCCTCTCTGCCACTGACGCTTTATGTGCTTGTTTGTGTCTATGTGTGTGTGTAGTTGGAGGAGTTTAGCCGGACAGAGAGAGTAGAAGAGATGAGCGCTGCAGCTTGATAATAAATGACACCAAAACATTCAAAAGTAAAGAAAGAAAAAAAAACACCAGTTAATTCGAGGCTTACCCCAATTTATAATATGGGTCCGTTTAATACCGGGTTTTGGTCCTCATCCCTAGCATCAGATAATGTAAAAACTCAAAAGGATCTCACTAGAGCCAGTGTTCAGTTTGTCCATTCTGGGCTTGCCCCTATATACTTACCCTAAACCTAACCAATCTCAAAATCTAAATTCTCATGCCTACCCCTAACCAATCCAACCATTATAGACAATGTGTACCAGCCATTTAGAGGCACAGTGGGGAGGAAAATGCCTTCGCCATCCTAGCAAGAACAAATTTGCCTCCAGGAAGTCACTGAGCCTGACAAGAAGAAATGCGGCACATAATCCCCGGCAAAAGGGTATTTGTGTTTTTGTGTGGATTAACAAATATGACAGACTTAAGGTGCTGATTTGTGAGCTTTAGAGGTCCTGGTAGGTGGATTTTGTTATATGTGGACAGGCAAGCCAGGAGTCTCCCCCTGTTTCCTGTCTTTATGCTAAATTATAAGCTTGCTGAGTGCTGGTTGTAGCTACATGATTACCATAAAGACATGAGAGTGGTATCGATCCTTTTGAGTAATTCTTAGCAAGAAAGCAAATTAATGTTGTGTTTTTTTCTCAGAATGTTAAACCATACCTTATATGGCGCTAGCTGTTACCACACAGTAAGTATACATGATTGGTGAGATGTTTTAAGATAAATGACTGAATGAAGTCATGTGATTACCATACATGAGTGGATCGCACTCTTAGAATGGATGTTCTCAATAGATTTAACGATAGATGGTGGGAGGTGCGGAAATGAGAGGGATGAGACAACCCCATGCGAGCAAACCATGAGCTGCAATCATTCAACAGGAATGTTGGGGTTCTCTTCCATTATTCATTCCTCCTACTCTCATCCACTTCTCTATCTCTCTCTCATCATACATTGCTATCTTCCTATATAGCTTTCTGTCATCGCTGTGCTAGAGAGAACACAGGAAATGGAGAAGTCTCTTTGTCTGTGAGACAGTTTCACACTTAACTTTTGTTCAAGTCAAATGTCGGGCAGCACTCGAGATATATACTGATCTATTTGTCTGTGTGACTGTGTGTCTGTTTTTCTGTTTTATAGAATAAAACTTCAGTGTACTTCATTGGTTTCCTGCTGTCCTGAGTGGGCTCCTGACATTGTACACGACCACAGTGGGATCACTGCTTTTGATTGTTTACTTTGGACCAGATGAGGTGCAGTAAAGCTACCGGACAAAAGTAATTAGTAAACCAAATTATTGGGCTTACTGAAAATCTGCGCTGCCTTCATTTCTGAAAATGTTGTGAGCTAGCGATAGGAAACAAGTGGTCCAGTGCTGTTTGCCTCTGTATAAGCTCACATGGATGATAATATGTTGAGGCTACAAGTCTGTGTCAAGTAAAGCTTTAGTGTGCTGGTTCACTTCACAGCCGAGCCCCCGTAGGGTCAAGTTCCTCATGCATTAAATGATCCACATTCGAAATAGGAAACCTAATGTAGGTGAATCATACAACAAAGCTGTCAAGCATCCTCCACAATTTCTCCTCTAGCTACAATAGCCATTAAAGAAAAGTTAAAAAAGGTGATGAAATAGAACATGTAATTAAAGTGTGAGTTGGTATCAACTGGATTACTCAATATAAAACATTAGCATCAGACCAAGATCTGAGACCATTGTGGATATGTCTTCACATACATTCACTTGTATGTAACCTCATGTAAATTCCCAAGGGTTGACGGTAGAAGACTTCTTCTTCTTTGTGTATCTGTTTGTAGACCCCCATAAAGAACTCTGAGATCCAAAATTACAGGCACATGGGCACAAAGAGCACCTGGGTCAAAGGAGATTAAACCAATACCGAGGCTTCTTAATAATAGAGGGAAGGTAGGAGGTACAGGCCGAGAGTAGAGATGGACTTTGAAAAGAGGCACAAAGTTATATGCTCCCATGGAATAAAGGAAAGATGGTGAGCGAGAGCTGAACCTTGTAGTGTACAATCTAAAATCCAAGCAATTACTTATTCATGCATTGGTAATCCCAAAAGGCTTACCTTCCGTGGCTATAACCACTGCTTTGTTCTTAGTGAGAGGTACCAATTCCCTTAAGTTTCAATATTCACAACTTATTCCACACCAAGCAAGAGATCACTAAGGATTTCTCAGCATCTATACATCAGCTTTAAAGCAGAGTCAGCAGAGAGAAATCCTCAGGCCTCAGAGTTGGTATTTTTCTGTGATATCAGCACATGAAGAAATGCTGAATCTATTCTGAAAAACACCTCAAATCTGTCAAAACATATTAAATGCTCGGTTACTTGACAAATAAAAAATGACTAAAAAACAGTATGAAAAGGTATTAAGCCACCATTAGCCTAGAGAAAGAGGCTGTCCTTACAGTCCAAGGCAAAAGGGAAACAAAACTTTGGACATCACACAAGAAACCTCTTTTCATTTCCTTTTTCCTCCTGTGAGTCAATGTTGGATTCTTTTTCCATTATCAGTTCTTGGATGTAACCCTTTTGTTTTTTTACAAAACAATAAGTTCAAATCTTTGAACAAATAATTTGTGCTTCACAACTGATTTGGATTTTTCATTCATTCAAGCAAATTGCATGTGTTTTGGCAAAAGTGAAAGAGTAAGTACACTGTGCACAAAAAACACTTAACATTATTTTATTGCTTGAGCAATCACATGCAAAATCATCCATTCAGTTATCAGAATATCTTATTCCATTAATATAAAAAAAACATTAAAATTGAATATAGCGATATATAACAGCTAATAAAACTGTTACATTTTTGTAACGGTGATGTCAGATCTGAAAGCTCAGATATGTAGTTCTGAAACAGCTCAAATGCTCACTGGCATGGATTCAGCAAGACTATGACATCTCCTTGAAGTAAAATCATCTTGAAACCTTTCTTTAATTATTTTGTATTATTTGTGAAGCGCTTTGTGACCCAGTCTGAAGTTAATATTACTGTATTATGACAATAATGAATCTTTGAATCCCTTTTTAAAGTTCTGAGCCCTGAAGCCTTTGCATTCATTATGTTACTTCACTCAGTTATTCAAGGATTTGTTAGCAGTATGTGTCCTCACTTTTAAGGCGCAAGGAACTTATTTTTTTCACTGTTTTCAAGGTCAAGAAGAATCTTACACTTTTCAAATTTAAAAGCGGCACTTTGTATATTTTACACAACAAAGTCTGTTTACAGTTATTGGGTAGAACTACTGCACATTTCAATAAGTATAAAGCCTTTTGTGGCTCCAGAGGGAGCTGTGCAAAGTTTGATAAATGTCCTCAAGGGATTTCATTTGAGTCAGCGTCAGTTGGCACTGAATACTACAAGTTTGAAAATGAAAAAAAATATATGTAGGTGTGGAGTGGGAAAGAAGTGAGCTTTCCAGACATCTGTAACCTGCTCCTCATCTCTGCTTGAAGTTGCTACTAGCACGACACACCCAAATCTCCGACTGAACTGTAGGTGGTCAAGCTGCATTGTTGGTAATGTTGTTGTTCTAGGCAGTTTTTACAAAGAAGAGGAATGTATGGAACAAAAAAGATCTCTGATTGTGCTGTGTCGAATGTGATCTTTTCACACTGTCCAAGACAACTGTGCTAACTCCATGTGGTGAAGAAGCTTGTGTGATACAAACAAAAGCTCCAGAACAGTACCTTATGGTGAGATTTTGCCATCTATTAACTATTTTCTCCAAATTGAAGGATTGAGTTGCAATCTCAAAGTGTTTTGTTTCAAGGCAACCTGAATGAGAAATGTTAGAAATTGTGTTTCAGATTTGAAACAAAAAATCTACCATAGCTGTTATGCATAATGAGAAGACGACTGTGAGCTCAGAACAGATCATGGACATTACTTTTCTTGCTTGTGGCAATGGTTCATGCATGTGTCGCTTTCGTCTTTACACATGTTTTCATATTTAGATTTCTGTGCTGATCAGCTGCAATTCAGAAGACGTTTAGTAACGATGCCATACTCCTTACTTGACGTGCATTCAAGCCCAAGCATGAGTATCAGCTGACAATTCCGGTTTTGTGTTGCATTTTTATGTTTGTTAAGGATATCAAGGCAAATCAACATGAATCCATGAACAACATCACCCCTGGTCATGTTGCACCCACGGTAGCACATTTAAGATCCATGATCCATACCTCCTGTGGAAATGATCAGAGAAACATTTGTGAGAATTTATAAGCTAAGTGTAATTCCAATGCACCCTTATTCTACGTACATGCAGGGGTATACATAAACATAAAGAACATTTCATGAGCAAACACAAAGAATTAGGCTGCAGGCGGCATGGACTGTAAAACCCCAGTGAAAAATGGATTAACAGAATACTCTTAAAAGACGATAGGGATAAAACAAGGTATCACTGTAGATAAGAAAGCGCTAAAATATGAGACTGAGTGGAGATGACTTGCATGGCATCTGTGTCTTAGTGAGAAATAGATAGATTGGATTTATATCTGAATTGTAAATATAATCCATCTACAATATGAGAGGAATGCTAATAGCAGGTGCAAAGGGGGCTTCTAATTTGTACCGTCTCCACTACCTCATACCTCATACAAATCCACCCTCTGTCTCTTACCTATTCGCCCACATCAATCTCATTGGCCCAGGCCTTTGAGTCGCCCTAATCTTTATTACCAAATCTCTTTGGAAATCAACAACTTGCCCTCCAAGGGTCAAGTCTTCTAACAAAGCACACTGGAGTGTATTATGTGTGCACCCTTTAATCACATCGTCCTGGTTTTCCATCACAGATACTTCGTACCCCTCCCCAATGCCGCCACCTACACAAACCAGGGAGGTGTAATAATATATAATTCATTATCCGTGTCTGTGCTCCGAAGATGCATCGACTTGAGGAGACTGGATCGCTGGAAGCAGTCATTGCAGAAACGATGGCGGGCCACACAGGCTAATTTAGCAGAAAAAAGATGCTACCTAAACCAGTTGTCAGTTACAGTGGGTACGGAAAGTATTCAGACCCCTTTACATTTTTCACCCTTTGTTTCATTGCAGCCATTTGCTAAAATCGAAAAAGTTCATTTTTTGTACACTCAGCAACCCATCTTGACAGAAAAAAACAGAAATGTAGAAATTTTTGCAAATTTATTAAAAAAGAAAAACTGAAATATCACATGGTCATAAGTATTCAGACCCTTTGCTCAGTATTGAGTAGAAGCACCCTTTTGAGCTAGTACAGCCATGAGTCTTCTTGGGAATGATGCAACAAGTTTCTCACACCTGGATTTGGGGATCCTCTGCCATTCTTCCTTGCAGATCCTCTCCAGTTCTGTCAGGTTGGATGGTGAACGTTGGTGGACAGCCATTTTCAGGTCTCTCCAGAGATGCTCAATTGGGTTTAGGTCAGGGCTCTGGCTGGGCCAGTCAAGAATGGTCACAGACTTGTTCCGAAGCCACTCCTTTGTTATTTTAGCTGTGTGCTTCGGGTCATTGTCTTGTTGGAAGGTGAACCTTCGGCCCAGTCTGAGGTCCTGAGCACTCTGGAGGAGGTTTTCTTCCAGGATATCTCTGTACTTGGCCGCATTCATCTTTCCTTCAATTGCAACCAGTCGTCCTGTCCCTGCAGCTGAAAAACACCCCCATAGCATGATGCTGCCACCACCATGTTTCACTGTTGGGATTGTATTGGGCAGGTGATGAGCAGTGCCTGGTTTTCTCCACACATACCGCTTAGAATTAACGCCAAAAGTTCAATCTTGGTCTCATCAGACCAGAGAATCTTATTTCTCATAGTTTGGGAGTCCTCCATGTGTTTTTTGGCAAACTCTATGCGGGCTTTCATATGTCTTGCACTGAGGAGAGGCTTCCGTCGGCCACTCTGCCATAAAGCCCCGACTGGTGGAGGGCTGCAGTGATAGTTGACTTTGTGGAACTTTCTCCCATCTCCCTACTGCATCTCTGGAGCTCAGCCACAGTGATCTTTGGGTTCTTCTTTACCTCTCTCACCAAGGCTCTTCTCCCACGATTGCTCAGTTTGGCTGGACGGCCAGGTCTAGGAAGAGTTCTGGTCATCCCATACTTCTTCCATTTAAGGATTATGGAGGCCACTGTGCTCTTAGGAACCTTGAGTGCTGCAGAAATTCTTTTGTAACCTTGGCCAGATCTGTGCCTTGCCACAATTCTGTCTCTGAGCTCCTTGGGCAGTTCCTTCGACCTCATGATTCTCATTTGTTCTGACATGCACTGTGAGCTGTAAGGTCTTATATAGACAGGTGTGTGCCTTTCCTAATCAAGTCCAATCAGTTTAATTAAACACAGCTGGACTCCAATGAAGGAGTAGAACCATCTCAAGGAGGATCAGAAGAAATGGACAGCATGTGAGTTAAATATGAGTGTCACAGCAAAGGGTCTGAATACTTATGACCATGTGATATTTCAGTTTTTCTTTTTTAATAAATTTGCAAAAATTTCTACATTTCTGTTTTTTTCTGTCAAGATGGGTTGCTGAGTGTACATTAATGCGAAAAAAAATGAACTTTTTCGATTTTAGCAAATGGCTGCAATGAAACAAAGAGTGAAAAATTTAAAGGGGTCTGAATACTTTCCGTACCCACTGTATATTCTCATTATGTATATATGTACTATGATGCTGAATAAACATAATTATAACAATATTAGTACTATTACTACTAATAATACTATAGTAATAATAATAATAATAATAATAATAATAATAATGCAGATGAAAATGTTTATGAAGTGTCACATATTGTTTGCTTATCTCATTTTGACTGGCGTATTACACATATTCAAATGTTACAGGCCTAGAAGCCTAGTAAGATGACAGTAGATATAGTGAAGAAAGAGGAAGAAACAACATGGCTAAAATATGAGAATAATAATAAAATTCCAAGTATATGGGCAGCTCCGGGTTTTCAACTCCGTAAATAGCTGATATATGGAGAAAAACAGGAAATAGAGATGAGAATGATGAGAGGAAGAGATAGGCCATGTTTGGAAAAAGAGAACAACATACAGTAGGTGCATACACACACTTCAGTAATGATTTAGGGCCATGGCCTGGCATCTCTATGACTTTCAAAGCAGGCAAGAGGCGGAAATGAAAAGATGATAACGCATAAAATTGTACACACACACACACCACACACTTGTGTTAAATGTCACTCAGCTCTGGTTTTATTGAAGTCTGCTTTTGTATCTTTTCCACAACAGACGGCAATGATTGACAGAGTCCGACTTCCGCTGTGATATACATGACAGCCTGAGACAGCCTCCCACTATATGCACACACACACACACACACACACACACACACACACACACACACACACACACAGATACACAAATGTGTGAAAGAGCAATCTGAAATGATTGATGATTATTATCAAATGTTAGCATTTTTGGCTATTAAGGTCATTGTGGTCACCTGTTTATGCATGTACTGTGTGTGTGTGTGTGTGTGTGTGTGTGTGTGTGTGTGTGTGTGTGTGTGTGTGTGTGTGTGTGTCTGTGTGTCTGTGTGTGTTTGTTTAACACATGCATATGACTTGACATGTGATGTTTCGTTATACATTATCTTTGATAAACAATAACAACATTTGCCTTGCAGTAGTAACCATGAATATGGACAGGTTAATATTGCGATGGGTTTGATCACAGGCTTTAGGAAGGATTGGTTTGTTGTGGGACTGGGACAATATAGCTCGATTTTGTGTTTGTGTGTGTGTGTGTGTTGTGTGTGTGTGTGTGTGTGTGTGTGTGTGTGTGTGTGTGTGTGTGTGTGTGTGTGTGTGTGTGTGTGTGCTCTGCTGGTACCAGACTGGAAGGCACAGCAGGTGGGCCGGCAGCATTTCAGGGAGGCATGAACACTGCTAATTACTGTCTGGATCAGTAGTATTGTTGGTTGGCATCTGTGTGCGTGTCTGTGTCACCCTGGTGAGAGGAAACAAAGACAAAAACTGGATGCTGCTCAATCTCTTTATTAATGCCGTCAGTGATAACTAGATGTTGGTTACCAAGTCAGAGTTTCTAAACTTTGTTTGGGCTTCCGTTTGAGGTTTCTTTGATATTCCGAAAGGGTCATATGAAAATAAATAGAAAACAAAATTATAATAATACATAATAAATAATTACATTCTCAATTATACATCAAATATTAGTGTTGTGGACTTAAAAGTCCAACTGCGCTAATGAAAAAAACTCTCTAGAATGTGATGATAAGTAATGACTGCTTTCCTGGTGTTAGCATTGTAGCATGTGCATGGTGATGTTGTAAAGCACTATTTAATTAAAAGTTTAGGAAATAGTGATGGAACATATTTGTTTAAGGTCTGCATGGAAAAGTTTGTCAATCCCACATTTACCGGTTGCAAAGAAGCCAACATGACAAAGGTTGAATCCAAGATAGAGACGTAAAACCCGCTGACATCGAGGCATCAAAACAGAAGTCCTCAAACCAATGGGTGACGTCACGATGACTACGTCTAATTTTTATATTGAGTCTGTTGTATGTACTGATATGGCCAAAATGTAGCATGTTGTATGCAGTATTGGAAAAAAATCAAAATCTACAACATGTCAAAATTACCCATATGTTGTATTGAAAGAGAAAAATCTCAATTATGCAATTGACGAGCTCAACCCGCCTAATGTGTTCCACAGTGCAAAGTGCTGATACGGTATGGTCTGTCATCCCAACAACAGTGGCAAAAAACATTTAGTTTTCTTTTCAAATTTTGTATGCTATTTCATCACTAAATTCACTTCCAAGAATTTTTGAAGTGAGATATCAACTGCATACATTTTCAAATATTGGCAGTTTTATGAATATTGGTTGGGTAGAAAATTTGTCTCTCCAAATGACAACATTTTTTTTTATGAAATTAAGTGGAACCTGCGGTTATCTGACATTTTGGAGATGAAAACTTTTAATGATAGAAATGTCTTCTGGTCGTAAAATTCCTAAGAAATTAAAGCATGACTTGTGCTATGTATAAAGTCATCTTGGCTGAGAAACTGGTACTGATTTACCTTACTTCTTTCATATCATATATCCTCTTGGGTGCATCAGTGATGTCACGGTTCAAATGGTATCGTGGATTTGAGTCACGGATCACGGATCAAATCAGCACAAAAGAAAAAAAGGAACAAATATATAGTTTTTGTTGTTTTGTTTTTTTGTTATAGCATCTGGTATACAAGGCTATAGACAACAATAATTCAACCTCTCTGAAATCAGCGTTAACCATCAAAAATTATAAATGTTATCCTTTTACTTTGTTATAATCATCTAAGTTGTTTTTTTTTGCATAAAAACAAACAATTCAAATAATCAGGAAATATGATTGTTTTTTGGATAAAAAAAAATCTTGTCACTAATAGTTTTAATGATGTATTATATATTCTAGGAGCTAGTGTTAGGAAGTTAAACAGGTCATTATTTCCCCTCTAATATCTACTTTATATTGCTGTGAAAACGTTTCCTTAAACAACTGAATTTATTCAAGTTACTCACTGAAACTTGAATAAATTTAAAATATAACATTTGAACACATCATGAAAATATTATGTTTAACCTTCACCGCAAAACTTATCTTCACCGAACAGAACTTAAACACATCATTGTATAACGGAATGGAACCTCCTTACGTTAGCCGTTAGCGGTGCTGTCAGCGCTCTCCTGCTGATTTAAACACAGATTTGTTGTTCACAATGTAAGATTATCAGGGATCAGCGTACAGAAAGCATGGATGTTGTTCTCCTGATCACTTATTTTTATTGAATGTCGGCCGATCGTCAGTAAAACTTTATTTCTTAAAATGATGGTTAAACTGTAAAATGAATCCATGGTTCACATGCTCACCGAACTGTGAGGGGTGATCCTAACATTCTGTTATACCACAATATATCATCATTGGTTATAAGATACGTGAAGTGACTTATATCACTGCTCTTCTGCTCACAAAGCTTTCACCTGCTAACTCGCAAGTGTTCTTTTTTTCTTTTTGACAGTAAGTTTGCGGACCCAGTCCCCATTGTTTCACAAAATTGAATTGGTTACAATCTTTGTCTTCAGGTAGCCTGATATCATTCCCAACACAGAAGCTAGGTGGCGGTATAGAGGCGGTTTCCATTCCGCAACTAAACACTATTCCAATACACCTCAAAGGATTTTTTTTTAACTTTTACCAATACACCTCAAAGGATTTTTTTTTTTAACTTTTTACTCCACAACATGTTGAACTTTTTTCTCCGATGCATCTCAGAGGAACATATTGTACTCTAATCCACTACATCTCAGAGGTAAATAATGTACTGTTGACTCCAATACATCTCTTAGATGATAAAAATCCTCTTAGAGGTGTAGGGGAGTTTGTTTTGTGGCTAAGCCTTACTGCAAAAAAAAAAAATGTTTCATACTGCATACTACTGATGAAACCACTATGGCGTCCATGTGACCGTAGTACATAGAAGGTGGAATTGAACAGAGCCTATTAGTTGACTTCAGTCTCTTTCATTGGACTTCCTCACTAAATTGCTCACCTGTTCCCACTTCCCTCATCAGCCTTGCAGCTACCTCACCTCAAGCTCATTGCCTGCTCACCTGTTCTCACTTCCCTCATTATTCAGTCACTTCTTTCACCGCTCCACTTCTTTGTTCTTTGACGTTCATTTTTGTTGCCTGCCACCTGTTTGCCTGTTACCTGCATGCTGCCTACTACCTGTCTGGTCTCTTGTGACCTGTTGCCTGTCACCTTTTATCTATTCACATTGAATCATTGAACTTTCTTAATGATCTAGATTTGAGTCCTGCTTTGTCTGCTGACCATATATTCCAGCCGTTAAAAAGAAAGCCTTCCCAACATAATTTAAAAGACAGAGAAACAAAATAGAGTGCTAAGGAGCTGAAAGCACAAGCAAACAAGAGATAGAGATATACAGTATATATTAAGAAAGAGTGGCATAGAGGAGAAATAAAAAAGTGTCTCTGTTGATTGATTCATGGCAAACATGTAAATCAGAAACAAATAACAGGAGTGATTTTTTGTATATATCACTCATTCTTATAAAATGTATATTTACAGTATATAAACGTAAATTGTCATGAACACTGTAATGCTCATCTGACAGAGATTAGCATAAAATGAGCACTTTCACATCACTCCAATTAGAATATCTCCGCTCGCACGAGCAAAATTGTAGCCTGCAAAGAGAAAACGATGCTTTGAGCATGAGGAGCATCAACTGGCTCATCTGACAGAGATCATAAAATACAGCAGTATAACAAAACAATGGACAGATTACCCAGCTGTGCTTTGCCTATCCAATTAACAAGCTTTAAAATGATGGCTCTGAGGCAAGATTGTGTCATTGTTAAATGCCTATTACCTCGACTCCCTCCTTCACTCGCATCTCCTGTGGGCTGACCTATGATAAGACAAGGCGAGGTAAAGAAAAAATCTGAATTTGAAAGGACCTCTGTGTCTCATCCTGTGTGAAAACAGCTACCTTTGCAGCTGTTGTTGTTTTAGTACACCAAGGGTCTAATTTTCCTAATATTTTTGGTCCTTTAGATGCATAGGAGAAGCAAACAGGAATGTGCAAAGGTTACTATTAGTCCCTAATTTAGTTTCTGGGATGAGTTCCTCTGGTTTCATAGTTCCTGGAACATTTTGGTTGAAAGGACCTTAACAAATTATGTGATGTTCATGACCATAGATGGAAAAAATAATAAATGAATGATTAAATGTAAGGGTGTGCACTGACTTTGTAAAATGCAACTGCCTTCACAGTACCATTAGAACCATTAAAGACGAAAGTCCGTAATACAGAAAAGTTAGGGATTGACTGATATTTTTACTTTATATAATGGTATGTTTATATTATTTGTCCTAAGGAGTTTACTTTACATTTTTTTAAATTGTACAAAAAGCCCAGTGAATTAAGTTCCACTAAGCCAAACCAACGGAACACAGATCTACACAGCTCTACACACAAGTAATGCACCTCTGCTGTCCCTTGACTGATCTTAGTTTCGTAGCATCGGGGGTCTTAATGATAAGTGAATTTGAAAAGTGAAGAAAATAAAACTAAACCTCCCTCTGTGCCACCCACTTTATTACTCCTCGGGCAAGGAAATAAAACAAGGATAAATACTTTTGTTCAGGTCAACCTCACAATCCTATTTGTTACATTTAATGGAGAAAAAGTGGAAAGTTGGTATTGGGCTGCAAGGAAAAGGGTCAGATGACCAACACAGAGAGAAAAGTAGTGAGTAGGTGAGAAGAAAAAAAGAATGGTGGGAGAGAGAGTAACCCTACCTGTCAGTCTCTCAAACAGTGATACAAATAGGTCCTACCTGTGAGCTTTTTCTAAATGTTGTCTCTTAATATATGTGTTTGCTGAAAGAAAGATTGGTGACATTCACTGAGGACGATTGTTTCTGCACAGAATATGTGAAGAAGTCTGTCATTGTAAAATAGTTTTCCTAGAAGTATTTAATGAACCTATTTTAAAAAGCTATGTAAAGTGAAGTAAGACTTTGGACTTCCACAGATAAGCCAACAATTAACTGTAACAGCAGAATAGTGGCAAAATATACAAACGAGAAGGCTTATATATTCTATGCTGTTTATTGCAACATAGTATCTCCTCAGAATAAGTTTATTGGGGCATGGAAGTCTTCCACATTAGTCATACCATGGTTGCAACTGTATTATTCACAGACAAATGACAGGAGTCACTATTCACACTGAAACAACAGTTTACTTTATCTGGATAAAACAGAGATACTGTCTGAAATTATACTACTGGCCCTGCAACAGCGTCTGTTAAAATGTTAGTACAGTACTGTTAATACTGTCTGTGTCCTTTGTGCCAGTGTATTCCTTTGATATTGGGCACAATCATCCAATTTTCTGGCCGGAGGTGTAGAAAGATATCATAAGCAATATTTACAGAGCTGGTGACAAGAAATATTTTGTCCATCCATGTTTATAAAATAAGACCTTGTTTTTTGTTGAATGCCATCGTGAAGTTTGAGGTCGTCATGCCCTCACCACAGAGAAAGTGAACACACAACCCCTTGCAGTGACCAAAAAATGATGTTACCATAGTAACAGGAACAGGAAAAAAGCATCTCTGATCTCAATAGTTTATTCCACACTTTCAGTCAGGAAGACATGTGTATTTGTTCTAAACAATTTATTTGATGAAATTTCAATGAAATTTTTGGTTTAAAACCGCAATATCCCTTCTGTGAATAGAGCGTGTGTAACTGATGTGTAATAGAGTATCCGTTCTTAAAGGGAATAATGGGATTTCAGCCTGCACAAAAACATTTCCTAACCTTACTGCAATTATTCAAAGATATAGTTTGACAGTTTGGGATAAACTACCTTACTCTCATTTTCAGACTGGCTGTCTCCCAGTTTCAATTTATTTTACTAAAACAACCAGCGGCTGGCTGTAAACTCTGCAATAACCTGGCACAATATATTTTAATTCTGCATCTCCCTTTTCATTACTTTGCCGTGAAGTGCTTTAGCTTGGAGAAGTCAGAACTGTTTATCAAATGCCATTTTGGATTATGAAGTCTGCACCGACGGTCACTCTGAGTTGTCAAACAACCCTCTTTTGACTTTTGATGGATACTGAAAAACAGAAAATTTAACCTGTTCCAAAAACCTTTAATGATGGATTCTCGGAGTCAGTGTGTTAACCTGATAGAGTTTGTATTTATTTTTTAAATGTGCGATAATTTGGACAAAAAATATCAAATTGGTTTGCAAAGGCTTGAATTTGATTCAAGAAAATAAATGAGCAAATTTAAAATGTCAAACTACTTTGAAAAAAAAAAAAATATATATATATATATTTAAATCATTTAAACTAATATGGTAGCCAATGTCAAGAAATGGAAAATCTACTATATAAGAAAAGGTGTTCATGTGGTAGTATACTTGATATGACATTCTACATCAAATGGAAGATGTGGACGTGAGCTGCATGTGTCTGAACCTTACATGATGCCTTGCAGTAGTCATTTTTTTCACAGCTTCATCCAACAGCAATGCTTTATTTCCATTACAATATCTCATCTGAGAGACAATGTGAGATTTAGCATGGCCTTCTTGCATTGGAGAAGGTCTCATTTTTCAAGGGCAAAAAAATAATTAATTGACGTTGTTAAATCTGCAGAGTAAGACTGTATAACTGTATTAAGAAAGAGATGTGCATGGCATTTGTTTTGGATTGTATGCGAGCTGTGAGGTTTAAGTATGTGGAGGCAAAGTCTAAACCTCACTGAGCTCAAGTGTGATAAGATTTTAGGAGCCTGTAGATCTTTCTTTTTTTATCTTCTTCAATTCAAACCTCATCATTTTTAGTTTTTTGACATCTCTTTTTCTAGCTGTTCCAATAGACTGCTGGGTTCTTTGAATGTGCCCCTTTGATGGTTTTCCTTAATTATTCTTTTTCCTACTCTGTTGGATTCTGCACTCTTCGTTGTGTGTTTCTGGTTGCCTTGCAATGATAGAGCAAGAGAGTGACAGCAAACGTGTTAATAAGGGTATCGCAGTTATGTCTTGTAGATGGACTTTTTTCTCTCCAATGTTGACTGCTGTGATCCTTTTAAGTGTCCTTTTTCTCTAACAGATTTTTGTGAACAGATTTATTTCCATGTTTTGGTTTGTTTACCATGGAAGTGAACATGAGTGAACACTATTAGCAGAATTATGGTTACAACCCAGCTTCATCTTATTTTTAACCTCCCTGTTTTCCTACTTCCTGTCAACCATTTCCATTGAGGGAACAAATGTTAGGGTGACCTTTTTAAATTAATAAACAGGATGACACACGCTGCCAGATCATCAGGCATGTACTGATGCCAACTCTAAATCTCGCTGCCATGAAGGATTTACCACCACCAGATGCTACCTAACTTGCTGTGTGTGTGTGTGTATACTATACAGTATTTACAGGGCACGATGTAAACCGAGTTTCTTTGTGCATACAAAAATTGCATCCAAGACTGAATGTGCCACTAGGTGTTAATATATCACCTTAACCCATAAGACATTTTTATATCCGAACAAATATGTCGCTATTATGCAAGCACCCATCTTACCCTAGCATATTTATGGTAATTTTGGTGGTAAACATATCACTTTAGAACTTGTTTTCTCAGTGTAGTTACAACACATGATATTTGATACATTTTTTATGTGGTTGTACGCCCTGGATTCTATTGCCTTAAAACCTAGCAGAATCTGGACACATCTGCTTATTTTGAGAGTTTGTGTTTTATTATTTGTGGCAAAATGTGCTTCCATATATTCCAGGCTGGGTGGGTGTCAGGGGAGAGAGCTTGACGTTCAATAATTGGAAGATTGGCGTTCTGATCCTTTGCTCCTCAAGTTCGCATGCGGTTCGAAGTGTCCCATATGAACCCTAACTTGCACCTGAAGGCTGTGTTATCAGTGTGTTAGGGTGTAAATGATAAGATCATAATTTGATGGGTAGGTTGTATGGCAGCCCCTGAATGTGTAAATGGTAAGTTGCAATGTAAAGCGCTTTGAGTCATCTGAAGACTAAAAAGGCGGTTTATCAATTCAAGTCTATTTACCATCTTACCTAGGACTCTTACATAACAACTGGTCCCTACAAACAATCCAATTATTCCTGTCTCTATACAAAAACAATCTGAAACCCTTCTCCAAGCAGAATTTCCTCTAAACCCTTGATGTCTTAAGGCATACAATAACGAATACCAGGGCATTTCTTGGCAAGACCCGCCCTGGTAAAGGTTAGGCATTGACCTTGAGTGTCAAGATCTCCCATTGCTCAGGGCATAGGACCTCAACAAATCAGGCTAATCCTAGCGCTTGAATACCTGTGCAGGGCTGGTTTTGGCAAGAAAAGCAGTGGGATTCATATCAAATATTATTTTAAATCATTGATGTGCTGAACAGGCCTTTCTACATTCACTCTTATTACATCTGAACATTTTTTTCTTGTGGCTCTCCAAAAAAAAAATGGAAAATCTCGGAAACCTGTTATTGAGTTATCCTTAGATTGTGTTTGTCTTGTTCAATGCTGCCAGGACCCCTGAAGTCACCAGTTAAATACTACAGCAAACACTCCTTGAACTACTTTGTCACATATAAAATAGAAGGACAAGTGGTGTATCTGCTTGCAGTGCAGCTAAACAGACTCACATTGATATTATAAAGAACACAGTCACAAATGATTGCTTTCGGAGTTAAAGTTTCTCAGCCTGTTAGAGGCAGCTCTTCATCTAGCAGCTTACCATGGCTGCACATTCTTGTTCAATTACTCCCTTGCACTGTAACGCAGTGACCAACACATTGCATTTTCTGTTGCTGCTTCACTATAAACACCCTATGTTTTGCCAGTTAAACACTATTAATGTGAAGCAACGGCAGTAGGAAATGTTCCCCATTAGCAGTAATAATACAGCTCTGATATGGTGTAAAGTTAACAAACAGGTAAAAGTTGACGCTGTTCATTATGCTAACCTGTCGCCTCGATTTCTTTCCTGGCATTCTCTCCTCGTGTCTCATTCCCACCTAAGAAAGATGCGAGTGGAGGAGGTGATGAAGAGACTCGAGGAGACGAGGCATCAGGCATTGGACAAATGAGACATCCTTGCCTGAGAGCCGTCATTTTAAAGGGCCATCAATTAAATATGATGTGTGGCACAGCTGCATCAGCTTTCATTGTTTTGTTGTTATACTGCTGTATTTTATGAGCATAACCATATTCATGACAACTTAATCCAATTCACAATATGGCATAATACATTTATTTACAGACCCACATTGGCTATGAATATATATTATAGCATTTTATATATATACACACACTCACACACTAACACACTCTTTTCTATTTTATACAAAAACATGAAATACAGCAAATTAGTGCTGAATGTAATAGTCAAGGTAAAATGTCATTATGGAATGCAGTTAGAACAGCGCCTTACGATGGGGTAAGGGCACATTTGATCATATTAATTAACTACAATTTATGAACCCTGCCATGGTTTGAGATTATTCCAGCTATGTGTCACGAGTTTATTGCATAACGAGTACAAAAAGTTCCGCAAAGGATACACTGGTGGTTCCTCGCCCTCAACTCCTCCAGAAGCTTCCTCTCCCCTTGATCCTCGTAACCTCAAGGTGTATTTAAGGGACAGGAAGAGATAATTGGTCATTGTGAATAGAATGAATGGCTTTTGGTGAAGAATACAGACCAATAATACTCAAAAATGGAGTTTGAACTCATGAAAATATTTAGGATGATAACTAAAATGCTCTAGATCACTGCAGAAAGATTCAGACACATAAAACCCAAGTGTTACTTTTTAAGCCAACAAAATAATTTGTGTCTGGTGATTTTCCAAAACATGACTACTTACTATTTTAAGGTGAAAACATTATGAATCCTCAAACTAGTTTTCTTTGTCTGCTGCGCAGCTAAAGAGTGTTACAGAGTGTTCATTTCAATCGTTTATTACACAGAACGATTGAATGAATTTGACGGAGAGCAAGCTGTACCCAGCATGCTGTTCGGCGGAGTATCAGTACTCCCTCTCAATACATCACACAGTGTGTATATAACGCATTACTACTAAATGTGTCAATTAGAGCTAAAGAGTCCACACTCAACACTGCATCCCAAGGGGTACAACAGTCAAGTGTGAAGCAGATCGGATGAACGGTTGTTGAGAAATGGAAGGACGGACAGAAATAAAGACAGACACTACTTCCATTATATTTAGACCAGTGCAGATCCCGTTCAGCTGCTTGGCCCTTGAAAGTGCTTTACAGGTAGCTATAGTAATTTTGGTGGTTGTCCATCAAGATAATGAGATAATAATAGGTATTGGAGATGTTATAGAAGTTACAAATTTTACTACTTTCATCCACCTGGAATTTTTCTTTGTGCTCCTCTCTCTCCAATTTCCATTTCTCCCTCATTTCTCTCTCACACGCAGCCTTTTTTTTATTTCGCCTGAAGCCTAACATTTATCTGCCTGTCAATCAAACACATAATAAAAAACAAAACAAATTAAAATATTTGTGTATTTTACTCCCAGGCAAATTCAAACAGTAAATCAAGCTCAGTGTTTAGAGAAACCACCAAAATGAAAGTTCCATTGCAAATAACCCTGTCAGCTCCAAAACAAAAATAAAACTACCTACTTAGCAAGGTGTAGATGTAGGCCTAGATGCAAGAGGAGAGCTGCAGGCAATGTGAGAAAGTAAACACATCTCATACAAGTGCACCCATGGATCTCAAAGTGCGTGTTTGTGTGTGTGGGGAGGGGGTGAAATGGATGTAAATAAAACTTTAGATGAATAAGTGAAACAAAATAACTTTCTGAGCAATACTGCAAATGCATCCAGGCCATAAATCACTTTTGTGTTCCATAACACTGTGCTGCGTGATGGTGTTGGGTTTTAATGCATCAAGCATTGTGGGATTTAGATGAACACTCATATTTAAAAGACTTTAATATCAGCTACTTGCCTGCTTTGTTTATGTTTCTGAAATTAAAGGAGTAAAAACTGGATAACATTAATCCGTTTTATAATTCCTGGTTTCCTTACTTTCTCTCATCCTTTGTCTTCGTAGAAAACATCTTGTAGGCTTGTGTTTTATTAAAAGAAAATGTATGCAAACTCTAATGGTGACTTGGGGCTAGCAAAATACGAGCATTGTTCTCTTTCGGAAACGACCCCCCGTCATCTAACGTACCGGAAAACTGTCTGCAAATTAAGTGAGCACATTCATCACAATTACTCAATTTGTCTTTAATGTTTTGTAGTGTGCTATCCGCCAAGCTCGGGATGTCCACGTGCATTGAGAGCTTTTTTGTGACCACTGCCTTTCTCAAGTGTGAAATTACTATCAAATTGAATATTAGTTGTAAAACTGGCCGTCTGCGTGTGCCACTCGGCCGAGGTTTCAATGACTTCACATATGTCATTCCTCCCACTGAAATACAAGGCAAGTTTAAGGGATAAAGATTTAAAGGATTAAGCCCAATGGTATTGATAGGAAGTTATAGAAAATAAGCCATTATTATTATTATCTCCTTTTAAGTTTAATACAGTGCTATATAACCATTGCAGCTATAATCTACCTCACACTTGTTTTGGTCTAAGGCTGTTGACGTCTGGCATGGCTCTTCATTCCAATTAAGGGAGAGCTTAGTGCTACAAAATGCAACAATACAGTCTTCACACAAGTCTTTCTGTACACAAAGCAAAGTCCATAAGGAGTTTGGTTTGGAAGAACTTCATTGGCCTACACATAGTTAACATACATACGTACCAATGTGTTACCATTTTGCACACGCTCATGTTGGTTGATCCAACCTTTTTTTCTTGCAAGTCTTTGAGTTTTACTCGTAGATTTACCACTGTATTCTTAGAGAATCTCAATGTTTCATACATTTTTTGATTTGCCTTCCTGGGTACGTTTAAAAAAAACAACAAAAAAACTACACTAGCCCAAATAGTATAACATATATAACACCAGCAGAAATATGTTTGTTTGTCTTGGTGGCATTTTTGGGCCAACTTTAAAAGGTACCTTGAACAACATAAACTAAAGGATCACTAAACAATACCATGAGCAAGATCTTCTACTCTGATCCACAAAATCTATCAGCCAATTAACCTGAGCAACTAACTGTAGACACACAGTACGTCATTGTGTCTTGTAGGCACTCTGTGTGTGTGTGTGTGTGTGTGTGTGTGTGTGTGTGTGTGTGTGTGTGTGTGTGTGTGTGTGTGTGTGTGTGTGTGTGTGTGTGTGTGTGTGTGTGTGTGTGTGTGTGTGTGTGTGTGTGTGTGCTTGTGTGTGTGTAATAATCTGTGTGTGTTCATACCTACGAGGGCTGAGCCTGCAATTAAAGGCCTTTGTATGAGTTAATGAGGACCAACATACTTAAACAGATGTAGTAGACAATTGCATTCAATAATAATTAGCCCATGCTTTAGCAGTTGGGCCTGGCATTTTTAGCTGTCCTTAATATATGCGTGTGTGTGTGTGTGTGGTACATATGGATGTCGTGTGTTTTGATCATTCCATCCACAGCACAGATTGTGACTATGATTTGCTTGTATTTCTTGCTGTTAGGATTGCAATGAGGAGTGTTTCAGGCTCCATCAGTTTCTTTCTTCCTCTGGAGGTTCTGCCGTCTCTCTCAGGTCACATGCTTTACTGGTTGTGACAGGGCCAAGCCATACATATCAATAGACAAAGAGAGCTGTGATGTAATACATATTTCAGTCCTCTGCACTGAAGAAGGAAGTCAATAAATCTATGTTAGCATCCACTGACATTTCACAACTACAGTGGCATTAGCTGCATCCTCTCTTGATCTCATTTTTTTCTCTTCCTTTGTGTCCTGTCCTCTAAGCACTTCAATCATTAGGCAGGTCACTCATAAGAGCAACCACACCATCAATGCACATTCAAAGCCAATGCAAATGAATCTAAGCACAAGGAAAAAGGCTAGAACAGACAGACGAGCTTATTCACATAAACACACACACAGTTTGTGCATATTTGATTGCATTAATAAGGCCATGGGCAGTTCCGTCTGTACAGAATACACCAGGGCTGTGGAGGGGAAAGAGTTTTATGAAAACAAAGCGTACTGCTGTTTCCATACATTTAGTAATGAACTGTATGGAGTTGATCTCATACATCATTTGCTTCTCTAAACGTGCATTTGCATACAGCCCTGAGCAAAGCGAGGACATGAATTCAAACAAAGAGTGCAGTGAATGAGATGGCGAGCATTGCCCAAACCCACACCCGAAAAAACCATTTCTTCCTTTTCCGTCTTTGGAGCGCAGACACATTCATTCTCACTTTCACAGATCACTCACAACTACCCTTAATATGGTTTATAGGGACATTCTCCTATAGAGTGGCAAACAGTGAAATATTGATAAACATTAAAAAAATATAGCCCTCTTTTCTGTGTGGTTTGTACCGCTGTATCACTTGCACATACAGGAATACTCACTACATTTTTTTTATCAAAGGGCTGTGGCTCTGACCTTGGCTCTGCTCACTAATCTTCACTTCTCTGTGTTACAAAGTTGCGGCTGCTGGATCTCACTTATGAAATATGAATGGAATAAATGTGTGTATACTGTATTATTGGAAGAGAGAAATCAACACATCTTCAGTTTTATTGACTCTGAAGGTTTGTTATTGCATTAAAGCAAAACTTAACAGCTGCTTCTAAATTCATATGTAGAAGAAACCAGATTTCACGTAGGAGGCAAAGTATATGAAAGGTATATTTTATCAGTGCTGTTTTATTTGTTCATTTGACTAACATGCTGCAAAATCCCACATCAGGAGCTGTTTTAGTTTTAGGGCCCAGAGCTTAAATTTTTTGGTTAAGTCTCACATCTCTCATTTACCCTGTTTTCAGCAAAAAAAAGTTCTTATAATCCATTGTACACTACTATATACTGTGTATGTTAAACTAAGATAAGCTGTCACACAAATTCTCCCATAGATACAAACAAATCATCATTTGTTTACTACTTTAGCTTTAACTTTTAATGTTGACTCTTTATCTGCTCACTGTAACAAAAAAGGTGCTGGCCTTGTACATGCACATGCTCATGCATGCTCTCACACACACGCACACCTACACACACACACACACACACACACACACACACACACACACACACACACACACACACACACACACACACACACACACACACACACACACACACACACAAACACACAGATGATGAGATAAGGCCCTGGTCTTGGACTACATTGTGAGGCCTTGTAGAGACAGGAGAGTTCCATTAGCTAAAGCAGCCGAGCATGGCCACTGCTGGCTCATCACTATCTGCTGCCCCATCTAGTCAGAAGTAGAGAGAGAGAAAGAGAGAGAGAGAGAGAGAGAGAGAGAGAGAGAGAGAAAGAGAGAGCGAGAGATGAGGTGCTTAGAGAATGAAAGTGACCGAGGGAAGTTCTAAGGAGGGAAAGGAAAAGGCAGGGAGGGAGAGAAAAGAAAGGGAGAGAAATAAATCAGTGAATATCACTTCACACATCACAGTCTATTTGGTCAGCAGATGATTAGTCAGCATACATGGTACAAAAGAGCTGAGGGACCAATATATTTACCATTAAGGCAGTGGTTTCATGTTTCACTGTGATTTACGGAGGTTTAAATAGCATATCATTCCCCAGTTACTCACCATATTGTTAACAATATATCAATGCTATTGCACTCTTATTGGAATCTAACTAGACATATAGAACAATTACTCATGACGCTACAGGGCTTATTCTCGGGATGCTCATCATGCTGGAGTTGATTAAGTTAGAGAATGTGTTTGCCTGACTGTTTGTCCATCTGCTTGCAAAACAATTAAGCAAATGCCTTGGTTTACACTGCTCTCTTCGCTTCTCTCTTCTCCTTTCCTCTCCTCTCCTTTCTTGTGTTTTGTATCCTCAAGGGAGCTAACTTCTTTACCTCCCTCCTCATTTCTCTCCCTCTCCCCCTCTCTTTTAATTCCCTGCCTGCGGAACACTGAGAAAAGTGCTGATGAACAATTAAATATGGTCCTTCCCCAGGGAGGCAAGGTCACTTGTGTGTGGGTGTGTATGTGTGTGTGGGTGTGTATGTGTGTGTGTGTGTGTGTGTGTGTGTGTGTGTGTGTGTGTGTGTGTGGTTCTGCGTATGTGTGTGGGTGGTAACTGCAACTTTTGTGTGTGTCTGCGTTTGTGCACATGCCTGTGTGTGTTTGTATGTGTGTGTCTGTGTGTGCACGAGAGAGACTTGGCAGACGTAGAGATAAATGCCAGACTGAGGGTAAAAAGCTGAATAATGTTGTACAGTTTGTGTAGGCGTTAGAGCACTGGTATTGAGAATATTTTTTTTCCAGAACACTGACCGGGCAGTGAAAGATGCAAAACCAATAACTCATGATATGACGTGTCATTGTGAAAGTATAGGAGGTTAATCACTGATCATTCTTGTTGTCAATACTGTACATGAGCAGCAAATGTAGCATTAGTGTATCACACACAATTGCGTTTTTACTGTCAACAGGCACTTTTCTAGGTACACCTTACTAGTACCAGCATGGACCCCCTTTTGCCTTCAGAATTGCTTTCATTTTGAGCCAAACTAGAGCTGGTCTCATTGGAGGAAATGTGCTTGGCATGGGCCAGACAGCCCACCCATCTAGAAGTGTAAAGAATTGACTCTAGTGGGTCGCCACAGTCTAGGTTATTGATGGGAAACACTGCTATCAGCATGGCTCTATGGGTGGCAGTATTGGACTGTCAGTCAGTCCATCAGTCTGGTTCAGATAGAAGTATTTCAACAACAGTTTTAAGATTGCCATGAAACTTGCTATAGACATTAATGTGTCCCAGAGCATAAATCTCCCTTGCTTTGGTGATCTTCTGGCTTTTTCCTGTAGTGCCAAAAACTGGTTATTTACCAAGAGAAATATCTTTAAATCTACTCTATAAGTTGGCACACAATTTGTCAAAAACGCATTGTGCCCAGAAGATGTATCCTAGCTGTGATGATCCCGACTTTTCCTCTCAATCCCTGTAATGTTCACATAAAGTGAACTGTAAGGGAAATGTAAAAAAAACTATTGCATGGATGACCACCATGACATTTGATACATATTCATGACAGTGTCATGATTAATTGTAAAAACGTTGGTGATCCCTTGACTTTTCATCATGTCAAAATTTCAGTTTGTCCAATACTGTTCTTTGGTTTATAATCAAATGTCTGCAATACCAATTACATTCCAATCAGCCTCATTTGTACTTCGTTTTAAGTGCAAATTAGCTAATGTTGGCATGCTAACATGATAAACAAAGATGGTGAACATGGAAAACAATATACCTGCTAAACATAAGCAAGTTAGAATCTTGGCTCTTTACGCATGCACGCTGTTAACGTGTTGACTTGCAGCTTTGAGGGGTATGAACATCCATATTGGGGCATCATAGTAGGAAGTATAGATCTTTACAAACACAACTGCAGACTAATCAGCAGCAAGCAGCATGACAATGGTCTAGAGAATCCCACTAAGAAATGTTTAATTGGAGTGTTCAGTCACTTGACCTCACACTATGAGCACGTATCTAATTTGCTGTACACCAGACTGAGGGGGAAAAACATCTTTATATGAGCAAGTAATGAAGATGACTGTACTACAGCCTTGCAGATGGAGATACATGTGTCTCCTGATGTCTGTTGGTTGCAGACTTCAGAAAGTCACAAACTGCAAAGCAATTAGATCCAAATATCAAGCTTAATGTTTGTACAGTCCCAACCACTACATCACATAATGGTTGATATTCCTTCAGCAGTTACAGGAGAACAGGATCACTGTATATTGGGAGAAGCTGGGATTGAGCAGTATAGTACCTTCAAGGCCTCCATCCATTTCATACCACAATGCACCTCACGAATCAAGTCAAATGCCAACGTTCATTGGTAATGCAGAACCTGCAGTGTGACCTTTATATGGCAAAGGGGTAACCACTATCTTTTCAAGAGAATGTGTTTGTCCAAGCATATACATTCTCATAAACCATACCATAACCTTAACCAAGTGTTTAAGTTGCCTAACGCTAACAATACCTTAAACCATACCAGAACCAACACTGTAGATGTTGTTCCTCATCTTAAAATGGTTATCGCAAGACTTCACTTCACAACCAGTATGTACAGGAGGAATAATTACAACTGCTTATATCTATTTTAATGTACATGTAGGCATGTGAGTTTTGTATAAAGATATAGAAACCGGAAGGAAATGGGGTTTTTTGTGAACACAAGATTGTGTTCAACACATATCATCACCTTTGCATGGCTAACTTGCACACCCAGCAGTTCTAGAACAACATAAGCAGTAATTTGGATTGAAAGTCCAATGTGAGAATGGGAATGCCTTACACTATTATTCTTTCAAATGGGCAACTCCACTGTTTGCAAAAATAAGTCTGATTGTATTGAAGTCTATGAGAAAATAACCCTACTTCTCACTTGATGTATTACCTTAGTATACATGAGTTTGGTCTCAATTGCCTATTTCAAGTTTTCTTCAAAACAACATAATGTTGTTTTTGTAACTTATGGTCCCATTGAGAGTTAAATAGACGTTAAAGCAGGGCATCCTTTAGTGCGTGGCTACCTTGTGATTGACATGTTGCTACCATGGCATTATTTAGTCTGGGTGTTGTATGTGTTTTTGTCTTACAACTTCAACCCTTTCACATTGTGTTTTCAGTTCATGAAAATTAATTGTAACTTTTTTGTTGCTTTGAAATGCTTGATTCAGCATTTGGTCATTCTAATACCCATGTAGTGCACTATAACAGTGTTTTACAGCTGCAGATGTTCAGTTTATGCGATGCTGCAGCAAGTTTTCTCAACTAATTTAAAGAGAGTTTTGGAGTTTAAATAGTGTTAGTTAATAATTTAGTCCATTTAAATAGAAACAGATGGATTCATGATTAAATATTAAACAATTTTGAACCACATGTAAAAAGCTTCTTATCATATGCAAACACACACATGCTCACTTTACAAATAAACAAAGCTTATGACATCACAAACAGCGAAGAGACAATCATGACCACCTTTCAATGCTGCTCAACATCTCTCTCGGGATTCGTCAGCAGCAGGGGAGCGGGTGGAGTTCAAAGCAGAGTAAAAATAAAGAAACAAAATGTAAACTGCAAAAAAGGGCATTCTGTTTCCTCTCAATCACCGTCTGGCTAACCATTATCAGCTGTCTCCGTGTGTGGGGAATCATTCATTTTACAAAAACAAAATGTGTCAAGTTTATCCCTGGGGCCAGAAACTATTTCTGTGTGTTCAAGAAAGAAGGTCTTGAATGTGATGATATCCTGAAGGCATTTTGTTATTTATTAATTTCTTCTCATGCATTTTATTTAGCTATGTGTTAAAGGGGGAGCTCCAATTTGTACACAAATACATGGTCTATTTATAGCCAAGGCAGGGTAATACAAAACGAAATGCTTGTGGGAAAGACAGACATTAAATATTACCGCTTTTTAAGTATATTCATTTTCTGTGCTTTAGTGTGTCGCCTCACATTCAAGACCACTTCACTAAATTTGATATAAGCAGCTCTATTTGTATGCTTCTCATGGAGCCATGCATATCTGTTTGCTACCCTGACCTCGCCAGTTGAATGCCAGCACAACCATCTCAAATTCAGCCTCAACAATATTCATGTTTTCTGTCACGTTTGGTAATCTTGCACGCTACAATTCCCCTTCATCACTGTTGACAAGATATTGTTGATTGCTGCCCAGAACGCTAAAGATTCTGCACAACCTCTAAACCCACAATAAAGCCACAGCCTAGTACTACAAATACAACATCAGACCTTTCCCCACCAGAGACTGCGTCCAGCTCCTCGCTCAACTTTAGTCATCTCCTGTCCGGGCTACTGCAACTCCCTCTTGAGACGCTATCCTTTCGGCCCCCACAACTCATCCAGAACGCCCAAGCCTGCCTTGTCTTCAACCTTCCCAGACCCTCCCATGTTATGCCCCTCATGCAGTCCCGCCACTGGCTGCTTGTGTTGAATACAAAATCCTGCTGTTGGCAAACAAGGCAGCAAAGGGATCCACACATGCACACCACTAGGCCACTGTCCAGGTCTACAAACACCAGTATGCTTTTTTTTTCTGCCACCAACAGCCATTTTGCATGCCACTTCGATTCATTCCCAGTCTGGCTGTGGTTCCAGTACGTTCCCACTGGCTGTTTCTAGTTGCCTCTTCCATCCCCCTCCCCCATACTGCAATTACTTCTCAAGTATTCTGTCTTCTCTGTGTTTCATACGTTTGTATTGTAATTCTGGCCTCTTGGTAGGATTTTTGCAAATTCTACTGTTGCACTCCAATTAAGTTGCCCAGAATGAGTGCGTCAGTCAAATTAATGAAATGTAAATGTCTCTCTGCCTGCCGATGTTTTTCAATCTCTCCCCTTGTCCATGAATGTATGAGCGTGTTGTGGCAGCACTGAAAATACATCTGAATATCAAACTCTGAGCTCACTAAGCCTGCATGGTGGTAATTGTATGCTTCCTACCCAGAATGTGGTGTACATGTGTGTCCACCGGTGCATGTATAGTTTTAAGTCTCTCGCATTAACCAAGTGAACCTCAGGCGTGGGGAGCCTACCTAAAGGCTTGTTAGGTGTGTGAAATGTTGTGCATGTGCATGGACTAGGCATACATCGGGGCATAGATTGAAGCACTTTAAGGTGACCAAAACACTTGGTAAGACTATAGCTTGATTGCTCACTGCCTGCTCAATAACCTTTAGATATTTGGCAAGGAATCATTCGCTTCATGAAGCCCTCTGCCCAATCACTGCATGTGCAATTTCTTCCACAACACATGTGATTTTTTGTGGTTTCAGATTTGTACTATGAACCATTTTATATGTGTCCACTTCCATTTGGTGTTCTCCTTTTATCAGTTATGTGATTTCCCTCACTAGAATTTGAGTATGGCATGCATGCTCCAGTATGTACATTTTTAGCCAATCATCAGCAGCATGGTTCTAAGGACGTCAAGGTCAAATTTACTTTTTATAACAATTTAAAACAACAACAATTGACCAAAGTGCTGGACAGGATCAAAATACCTAATAAACAAATATGAATAACGAAATATGATTAGAGGAAAACAAAAAAACTAATTTAAGGATTACTAAAATAACAGAAAGAAGGAAGAAAAGGTGTGGCCAGCTCTTGTATAAATAGGTAAGCTGTTCCAGAAATTGGAGGTCAGCCCCCGCAAAGGCACGTTGGCCTTTATTTTTGTGCCTTGATCTACAAACACACGAGCATTTGGAATGATAATGCAAAAGATCTGCTAGATAAGGTGGCACCATTCCATTCAAAACCTTAAAAACAAACAATAAAATCTTAAAATCAACCCTGAAACCAACAGGAAGCCAGTTGAGGGAGGCAAATACTGGTCTTTCTTTGTTTATTCTCCCCGTTAGATGAGGAATGGCTAGATTTTGTACAAACTGTAGACAACAAAGAGACGACTGTTCACCACATACAAATAATTACAGTAGACTAACAGAGAGGGAACAAAAGCATAAATAACCCTCTCGGCTGTCAGCCGGTCTGTCTGTGGGTCGTTCGGTCGGTCAGTCTCCACCGAAATATCTCAATAACTAGAGGCCAGTTCTCAATTTCAGGACAACAAATACCAAAGTTTTTTCCTGTCCCTCAGTGTCTGATATGCACCAGGCTTTTAAGTAACCACAATGTAAACCAATCCACGGCATTATTAGACACTCAGCGAAAATGCTCTTCGTTTCCTGTATTTCATGTTATCTTTAGAAACGTAGTGATTCGAGGCTTACCAGGATATTTTTTTCCCTAAACTTAACTGACCTTGACCCAAGCTTTTCTGATGCATATTAAGGCTAGCTGGCTGGTGGCTAGCTGACTGGAAACTTGAGGCCCTCCCATGGCCAGGAAGGTTCCAAGGAATGGGTTAGGGGCTGGACCAGCTGGGATGGAGAGCAGGCTGAAAGCAAGCAGACTCGTAATATGAAATTGTTGAAATAAATATTTTGCAACTCAGGCAAAGAGCTCCTCAGCCAGCTTAGATGTAGCTTCTGGGTGTGCCAACTTCAAAGCAGCCTGTTTGTCGCAGCAAGGAGCTCTCTTCCATTCTCTATATAGAAGCAGAGGAGGGAATATGATCATAAAGCTCATAAAGTTTCTGCTCAAACATTCTGATGGGTCCTTGCTTGGTTAGGACCCATCATTCTGTCAGGTTTGTCAGTTCAAAGGAGGACTCAACTGTAGGACTCAAGGCAGGTAGGTAGAATTGAACATAAAGCAAGCTTTCATAACAAAAGCCGGTACAAAAACTAAACTGACTGACTAAACCGAGGGATAAGGCTGAGGCAGTACAAAGAAAAAATACCAAAAAACTAAACTGAAGAAGGGCCAGTAAAGCGTAGCGTAGACAGGCAGGAACTCTACTAATAAACACAAGGAACAAAGCTGGAAGATGGACACCAGCAAATCAAGGCAGGAATTGAAACCAAACATGACACATGAGGGGAGTAACTTTCCAAATAAAACAGGAAACTAAACTACACCAAAAAGTGGACTCTAAATTACACTTAGTGGAAAAATGTTTGTTTAAATGTACTGTGTTATTATTGACCTGCATACGTCATGTGATTTCAATTCAAATTATTCATTTCCCATAAACATTGGACCAATAAAAACAAAATGACCTCTTTTTGTTTTTTATTCACATACCCATTTAAAAATGATCAGACTCGTTGAAACAGTAACCAAAAGTATTGTATCAAATTAAATAAGTTTGGTATTGCCAATCCCTAGCACTTAGTGTGACCGTAGACTCTTACTGTTGTTATAAAAAAACAATATGAAAGAAAAAACTGTAAGCTATTCTTTGTCCTTGAGTTTGAAAAAAAACCTCTCCCCCCCTCATCTGCCTTACCCTGTTGCTGAGCAGCAAAACAGCTCCACATATCTCACTTTTTCCCTCAACAATTTTCCTTAAGGGCCCACCGCGTTCTCCGAAAGGGAGCGAAAATACAATTTGGATAAACGAGGAAAGAAATAAAGATAGAGACAGGTGTAGACGGAAAGATGGAGAGATGGATAGATGATGGGGCGTGAGGTGAAAGGGGAAATGGAAAGATGGATAGAAAGATGGATGCATGATTAGGTGGGAGGATGGGGAGTTAGTGGCATCTATAAATAGGTGAATGAATGGATGCATGGCTGGTTGCTGGCTGAATGAGTGGATGGATGGATGAATGGATGGTTAGAGAGATGAAAAGCCTTGAGGTAAGGAGAGATATCAGAAGATGAATGAATACAGAGCAGCTACCGCTCTGCATTTCTTCATCTTCTTTACCTCTTTTCCTTTCCCGCCAGCTTCACTCTCTCTCCTATTCCTGGTATCCATCGCTCTAGCATTGTTTCTGTTATGCTCTCTCTCTCTCTCTCTCTCCGTCCCTCTTTTTCTCTCTCTTATTCTGACCAGATGAGTAATAGCTGTGGCGCTGTGGCTTGACTGATTAATGCACTCGAAGAGCCAAGGGAGGTGGAGCACAACAAACAGACGGAGGAAGGAGAAAAAAAGAGAGAAAAGATTGGAAAGAGAAGAATGAGCGAGTGTCAGAGAGAATGAGTGTGTGTGCATGAATGTGTGTGTGTGTGTGTGTGTGTCTGTGTGTGTCCAAGTAGCAGAATCCCCAGTGCTGCCATCCGGAAGCCGCCACACCAAGTGGTTTGATTCTCAGAGGGAGGTACCATTCCCCTCATCAGTGGAAGTGTTGTGTCTCTTTTCCAGTTTAGAACAATCAGGCTCACTCATACTGTATGACCAATCAGCCGGCACTGGGATTCCTGTGAGGGAACGGATGGAGAGGCACACATAGAGACAAAGTGAGATAAAGAGAATAAAGACAGAGGACGGTAAGACAAAGTGAGCGAGAAGTTACTGTAGTTTTTCACTCTCGGGTTGATGAGGTCTAAAGTAACATTAGAAGTGATTGCAGGACCTAAAATCTCTTTACTCTGTCACCTCTTCCTCTCTGTATCGCTTTGTCGCCTTCCCTCCATCTCCGTCCCATCTCTGTTAGCTCTAATGGCTTTCTTCTGTCTTTCTGCAGTCATGGTAATGATGCAGTAATGATGCATCATGCAGAGAACCAGACTCCCCCCATTTGTTGATTGTTTTTGCTCAGTCTGTGGAAGCGAGCCACTTCACCCTGAGCTTCAACATGAAATCTTGGAATTAACCCATTACAGCCCTAAAGGTTAAACTAAGGAGTAATGAACCATGACCAAGAGGTATATGTCAACATCAGTTAGCATGTCGCAAACTCAGTTTAGCCTACAAATTCAGCATTTTAAGTTGTTTCCTCTACATCAAGCCAAGACCTTTGTTTAAAAGTAGTTGCTTCTCAGATTCACTTGATAAGAGAACAGCATTATAAAGTCATGGCTGCTGAGGACCCTAACCCCTGTATAGTCTTGTTTGTTTTATATTGACCCCCCTCTGTTTAAGTTTGAAGTATCTACAGAAAAATAGCAAAATCAACTAAATTATTGACTTAGCTGTTATTTTAGAACACTGTTTCTTGTGTGTAGGCGGTGTGTATGTATGTGTGTGTGTGTGTGTGTGTGTGTGTGTGTGTGTGTGTGTGTGTGTGTGTGTGTGTGTGTGTGTGTGTGTGTGTGAGTGTAGGTGTAGCACTGTCCAAGTGGAGATAGATAGACTTACACACGACATCGTTTATTAGCCTACTTGGTTTTTGGGATTGTAAATAGAACTTTCCGTCCTGTTTCAATCTCCCCCCACTTAGATGAACCCCTTGATTATTATTTTACATATACAGCATGTCTTCTCAATATCGCCAGACATTGTGGGCTACTTTTCTTTGAACTTGCTCAGCTCCATTCTTAAAACGAAAATGTGTGACTTGTTGTCATGGAAACACATCACCTGTCAATTTAAAATGACTTGGTTAGCGAAAAATCAAACCCCGAATGGAAATCAATAAGAGTAGAGGTAATGTCAGACTGAAGACGGAAACAGAGTGTAACAAGTTTACAATTCTTTCTATTATCAGGAAATAACGACACGGGTCAGTCAACAAGAGAAAGCGAGAGAGATGCAAAGAGCTATTTCTATATGCCAAATGTAGTCTTTGATTCTTTGGATGAGTTTTTAGATTATAATCTTTTAGTTTTTAGTTTAATATTATTATAAATCAGCTGTACACCAAAATAGGCTGTACACAATTTATCACAAGGAACCATGCAATTCTTTGTAAAAACCATTCCAGCATCCCCATATACCCATAATTGAATAATCCTTGTTTCATAACCACATTTTTTCACCACTGCAACGATTTGACTGTGAGATTGACAGTTGTATCAGGCTCCTTAGATTACCTCGTCGGATATTTAACTATTCAGGGTCACCCCTTCTCAACTCAGACACAATGATATATCAGTGAAACAGCACCTTAAACAATATACCCCCTTTCTGTAATGGGTCTAACTAATTTGACATTCATCCAAAAGAAAACAAAAAGGTTTGAACATGAGCCAACTATCTCCAACTAGGCAGAAGGTGCAGCAAAAATAACTCAATGGCAAAAAGTAACTTCACTGTGGGCCTGTGAAGGGCTGCAGACACACATGTAGTTACTAAATAACTTCATAACTTTTACCTGGAGGGCATATTGAAGGCTTTAGAGCACTGTATTACATTGTATTCCAAAATGGTGCATCAATCATTTCAACATAAGTAGTCCATATGACTATTCACAGGGTTCCTCTGCCGACATGAGCATTGACGCATAACAATCTTTTGGGTTTTTAGAATGCTTTCAACTTTGTCTCATTTTTCCTCAGTCTCTCTGACTGGCCAGCTAAACGTTCATTATGTTAACTCTTTCAAAAAAATGTTTTCTAAATTACTAATGCTGTTTACACCAAATTCCTACCCTTCCTTTGTTTGGCGGACAATTAGATACATAATAGGCTCTACGGGATGATTTTCTTCGTTGACAACTATCGTTCTTTTCCCAAACTATGTACGGACTTATGCATTCTAGTATCTCTAAAGGCTTGAAAAATTGGGCATAAAGCTGCAGTAATGGAAAAAAATCTCCTTGGAGAATGATGATCCCAAACCCCCTGTTTGGGTTAAGTCCCGAATGTTTAAAAGGTCTGACTTCAACCTTGACTAGCTAGAAAATGTAAGCTGGAGAGCATAACCAGGCATTAGCTATTGGCTACGATTCCTGGAAGTGAATATTCACCTCTATAAGAAAAGGATGAATGCAGTTAAACTAATCATTAGCAGGGACTTAAGTGTTGACTGTAGTTTACAGTTAGATGTCGCCATAGAATTTTCTGACAATTTCTTTAGGGGATGAGGAGGAGGTAAGAGTTTGCTTAAGACCACATCGACAGAAGGATTGTTGATATTCATGTTGGAAATTATAGAGAATGGCTAGGGAGACATGACAGAAATGTGAAGCACACTTCTAAATAGCTTTAAGAAGCTTTTTTCTATCAAAGCCTAATGTGCCGAAACTATGTTCTTCTTCCAACGAATACCTGCATCTCATTTACACATTTTGTTCGCATTTACTGTACCTTCCTTTTTGAGTTAAATTTAAGATGAGACTTTAAATATTTTATTAGGCTTTTATTGCTTCTGCTTAAATGCAGTGTTTTAGTCCTTTTGTTTGTTTTCATGACAGCATAGATAATCCAGTAAGTATAATTTATTACGTTTCAATTTCAATATAATTCAATTACAAGCTTTTGTATTTGAAAGTACAACATAACCTGGTACTCTTTGGAAGGAAACTATTTAAAGGCAATGGTTGTCTAACATGAGCAGTGCCTTTCATTTCTTGATTCTGATTCTGATCCAAAATAGTAAAATTGTCTTTGTCTTTGAGGGTAGCGACTTTCCAAGTTCCTGTTGCTTTCAGAGTGATGACTCACTTTGAGGTAACGAGTGATTGATAAGGATAAAAAAGAGCGAGGAAATGTCAAAACTGCAATGTTGAGCTGTGCGATAAAGAATCACTGAAGTCTACCAAATTATCTAAAAAGAGCTGTTGTATTGGGATGTGTGTGTGTGTGTGTGTGTGTGTGTGTGTGTGTGTGTGTGTGTGTGTGTGTGTGTGTGTGTGTGTGTGTGTGTGTGTGTGTGTGTGTGTTTGTTGTTTTTGAGCCTCCTTGTGGTCCTGTGGTAATTGTGGCTCTGCTGTTTGGAAGCAAGGGAATGGTTGCTTTTCACCATTCACACCCCCACAGAAGAAAAACACAGACATACACAAAGTGATGGGAAGTTGAGGGAGAATTTCTTTGACGTTCTATTTTAGGTTTTCTTTTTGTTGCCTTAATTTTTCTTTATTCCTCCGTCTCATCGATCCAACCCTGCTCCACCTCTCCGTCTTTCATCCTCTTTCATCACAAGAGTCTGTTTCACATGCGCTGGTTTCACTCAGAGCACCCTTTAACTGTTAACCTTCATTCTCTAACACCACAGATCCATCATCACTATGGCTATGTGTGAGCATATACAATAAGTATTAGACAGTTTCAAAGGTTGTTGTGACATTGTGGACCACTTGGTGGCACTGTGGTATTTGGAGTCAGACAACTAGCAATTTCTCTGTATTCTTTTTTTTTTTGTAGTTTTAATGAAGGGGCACAAAATTAGGGGAAGGTGGGAGAGGGACAAGAAAAGCAAGGAGTGAAGACAAGAAAATTGAGGTGGGGTGAAGAAGGATGTAAAATTGAGGAATGGGGAGCTCTGGTATTGGAAGCTCTGACATATCCAGAGACACACAAAGAGAGAAAGAATGGGAAGACTTCAGACATTTTGCAACCTAGCCCAACCCCTCATTTCCATGCCTAAGCCTCACTGCCTATTTTTACAGTACAAGGGACGCTGAAACCTGGGGTAATAGAACATAACAGCAGCACATAACCATGACTACCCGCTGCTTTCAAAATGCCAAGTCTCTAATAAGAGCTTGTGCTAAAGCTCCCTTTTATGGCAGATATTGCGGGATAAGGGAATGTACTAAAGCTTCCTCTTATGTTAGATATTCAGATTTGGTGCCCTGCAATTAGCTGTCATTCCTTCTGTGTCTCTATTCCAAAGAGATTGAAAATAGCGATAATGATCCTCCATTAATACTTATTCGTGATCAGTGAGCAAGATTTCATGAAAAAAAGAGAATGAATTAAACTTTAGCATTTTTTTAGTCTGTATTTATCCGTGGAAAGTTGAGTGAAGACACGTTCTCTTTTATTCAGTATACAGCTTTAAACCAACACAAGCTGTATTAGTGTGCAGCTCATACTTAAACCAATTCCCAGCCAACACCACTACCAGTTTTTTTTAAACTGGAGAAGCTTAGTTCACTTGCTTCAATGACAGCAGTTTTGATTGCCGGAGGGTTGGTTTTCCATTCATTTAACCAAGCTAAATGAGCAATTTATTAAACCCCCATCTCTGTGATTTGCGTATTCACAGAATTCACAAAGGCAGGACACTAAATGTATCCCCAACACATCAACTTGTGTAATTAACAATGACATATCTTCACTGTATGAAGCCTTTAAGGCACACACGTTCAGCAGACAAAGAGCAACATTAGCATTCATTTGGGGATGCATTTCTGGTCACCCAATAAAGTCCAAAATGTGTTCACCTAGATGTTCTCTGTCTTCATCCATGCCTTAGGTGAAATATCTGGCTGGTTAGCTGTGCAGCTAGTTGTCCGCCATTTGGTGCTGGACAGGTTGTGTTTCGTGGTTTATCAGAGCTTTTTTTTCTGAAAACAGCAGCCTGAATCTACTAAAAAGTAAGTTGATGAGAGTGATAGAATTAATTTTGACTTGCTTAAACATAAAAACAAAAGCCTTCTCAGATGAACAATGAAGAGAGAACTGAAACTTGCATTTGTTCAGTAATAACTCTAATGAAAGTGTTTTTGAAGATTCATGTCAAGAAAAAGGATTGATATAAGGGACATAAATCGTCCAAGAAAATTCCGAGTATACTGCTCAAGAGGGGAGGCCAAGGTCATTTATTTCTAATTATCCCTACACTGTTGTGGTGAAACATAAATGATCAGTAAATCATAAACCTGTAACAGTTTTTAAAACTGCAAAAAACTGTAGCAAACCAAATTGTATTTTTCTCTTTCAGAAAAGATGCTGCTTTCAATCACTTTAGGCTGCTTTCAACTCCACAAGGTCCGAGCTAGTGTTGGGACGTCAAAGGCTAACAACAATAAATCAGATGTCATAGCGCAGCAAAATAGACAGCAGACACAACTCCAAACACACATTGTGTTTAGCCTCTGGCTAAAAGCTGTTTCAAGAAAGACACCACATCAAAATAAAAAAGCATGTGTTGGGGCACGGCCAACTGCTGACTCAGGAAAAAAAGTTATCTACTATTAGCCTGTAGATTTGTGATTGAAGATCCACTTTGGCCAAACCAACTAACTTTTGGAACTTTTGGAGCTTTATTCTGTTCTTTATTTTCTATTGACAAATTACACATACAACTGTCAATTTGGGCTCTAATATGTGGAGAAACATTATCTTGCCTTATGATGTATGTCATACATAAAAATAATTGCATATATACTGCATAAACTGGTATTAAAAATATTACGTCTCTGGTCAAGGTTAAATCAACCGACCTTTTAGGTGATAATTGACACAGATACAGTAAAGCACAATGGCACATCATCATAGTGTTAAGGTTCACATTTAAGGCAACATTTGCCTTTTTTGTTCACAGCGTCTTGATAGAAATTGATTTGCAGTAAAATCTTCATTATTGCTTTATTGAAAAGCCATGTGCAATTGTAAGGTGGGAGCTGGTGGGAACTGATAGAAACATTTGGAATTATTTTTACTGAACTAATGATAATCCCAATGGTAATTGCAGGAGTAACAGAACTGATTGTTTTAAATTTGAAATTTAAACCACTCAAATGACACCTCTGAAGTCTTTATGACCAACACAGCTCACTTGCAAAGATGTGATTATTGCTATTAAAGATGCACTCTTCAAACAATAACACAAACACACAACCACACTGAGCGTGTTTCATTGTGAGTTGCACCCATCTAATTTATTCCCCTTGATATACATCAATTACATATAAAACACTGATGAATCACATTAGGGCAATATACACTGGAGCATTAATCATGTGTTAGGCAATCACAGATAATTTATGGCTTCTACTGTGTTTCTAAATTATCTCTCTCCTGTCCCTGATTGATCCATTATTTGGTCGTAAGCAGAAACATGTTTGCAACATCAATCAAATGATTAATCACAAATAATTGCCTTGACAGCTGAACATAATATACTGTGTGTGGGGTAATCTGTGATGCAATAGAGAGAATAACCAGGGCTGGTTCTTCTGTAGTTTGCTCTTGACTCTTACCCACACACATCATTGTGCATCCACAACTATTGATTACACTTCCTCTTTTGAACACATTCACTATGTCTATCTCTGACTTATTATGGTCTTAAAAATGTAGAGATAAAAGTTTTTTACATCAAGGGTGGATTAAATCACCACATTCAATGCAAATGGAAATGCTCGTAGTGACAAACTCAAAGAAAATTAAGGGTATGATGATATATGATACTGTTGTTGAATTAAAGAAAATCTCTAGGCTACAAAATAAACTGCATTGAATGTCAATGTATACAGAAGTGGAACAACATCAGCAACAAGATCCCTATATCTAAACCAACAGTAAATCTTGTTTTATAGACAGGGACTGAGCTGACCATGCATACAATTATGATCAATTATAAATATACAACCATTTTACTGAATGAAGCCTCACTAGAATTAACCAGAATAGAAACAAAACTCAGATAATCAAATAAAAATGACTGCCAATAAATAAAGGGCAGATGCTATCAGTGTCAGAAGCCAACAATCTGATTTTCCCCCAGGTGTAAATAGCCAATGTGGCTATTAAAACCTGGGCACGGATAAGATTTTGCATGCAGCCTAGTGTAGACTATGTACATTTTTCCTAAATCTAAACTATTACTTTACTTGCATAAACCTACTTAAGTAGAGTGATTGGCCCAGGTATGAACATTCACAGTTCATTACTGTTTCTGTCTGTCTGATGATGGGTTGAATGTGCTGCTGCTGAGTCCCACTCATTGAACACAGTCAGTTCAGAGAGCTGCATGGCCACTTGAGAGCTCGCATATTGGCCACCCTCTTCAAGGGAGAGGAGTTAGTCTGCCCACGTCACCTAATAAGTTGCTAAAGTCAAAAATGGCCAAATTGGCTTGCTGATAGACCAACTGTACACCACCTCCAAATGTCAGACAGATACAGTTAGTGGCTAGAGCATGTAACATTTTGCAGCTAAAACAGGAAATAATGACAAAATTATGACATGAATAAAACAGTCTGTTTAAGTTGTTTGAAACAACCACAACCTACTAACAGTGCAGTACGTGATGGTGTCACATAATGTGTTAAATTACATGACGTCCCCACGGAAACAATTTAACTTAAGTATCAGGCAACAAAATTAACATTAGGTTTGGGCAACAAAATCACTTAGGTAGGTTTAGGAAAAACTTCACAAATGCAATAATAACTCAACAACTTGCTGGAGACTGGAGACCAAAATAGAGTTAAATGTGAGTGAATATTGAACTTTCGGCACCAACATGACCAAATAAATGATAATATGCCTCTTTGTTTGCTAAATGTTTTGCAAATGTTTGCTAAAAGGTTAGCTCTAACAGCTTAATTAGCAGGGGATAAAATGGTAGTAGCGTATCCTGTTGGATTCCATTCTGCCCCCTAACGGCCAAAAATTGACAAATGCAACTTGTATGTATGTATCTTTCCCACTTTCTATTGTGCTAGCAGCTGACAGTACTCCTCTTATTATTCCTCCCTCTTTCTTGCCTTTCCACTGCCGTCTCTGCAGTTAACTGTCTAAGAATCCCACAGCCAACATGAACTATCTTCATCTCTCTTCTCTGCTGTCCCTCCCCTCTCTCCTCCCTCGCTGCTTCCTTTCTGCACCTGCATGCTTGCCCTCTTCCCTTCTTCTATTCATTCATGTCTGTCAGGCAATTACCACCTCCATTCCTCCTCTCCATTGATTTCCCTCCTCCTGTTCATCTCTTCCATCCCCTCTCTCACATCCATCCTCACTTTATACCTCGCTTTCTTGTGGGCTTTCCCTGTCTTCATCTGTCCATGTCTTTCTTGTGGTCCATGTACAAAATAACTACTCATTGTTGTTCCTTTTCCATCTCTTCCTCTTTTGAAGCTTCAATGTTTCACCTCCCGCTTGCCCTCCCAACCTTGAACCCACTGAGCCCCGCCACCATACCCTGTGTCTGCTGCAAGGTCTCGTAGACATAAGCTGTCTCCATTCTGCCTGACTGAGCTAAATTATTCCACAATAAGTCACTGGGCTAATCACCTCATGCATTTGAAATTCAAATGATTTCATGAGTGCCTGCACCACTCCCTCATTAAAGAATCCCCCTCAAGACTCAAACAAGCAAGTAGGGGTGCACAGGAAGGCACAGTACAACTTTCACCTGTGGGTGCAGGTGTGTGATGGCATCATGTGTTAAGTCTGCGTGTTGTGTGTATGTGTGAGTGTCCTCATTTGCCATTGGGTGGGAAGAGGGGATTTATTTGAAACTGACAAGCATATGTATTTCCAGCATCTAAGTCCAAGCCCACCAATCGATCAATCTACTTCCTGATTAACTGGTATTGGCTTCAGCATGGTTGACTTTTGACCTTCAAGGTCAAAGTATGGCTGCATTAAGAAGATGTCCTTCAGGAGTCTACACCCCACTGGCCACCTGGTGACAGCTTGACTGGATGCATACTCCTGGGAGGTGTAGCATCGATTGGTGTGTCGATGTGGCGACAGGCACCCAGAAAGCAGGAGACACGGACACACAGGTTGTGTTTATACAGCAGACAAACACACATTTGGATCCAAAAGACGAATGCTAGATAGAAGAAAATCACGGAGAGAACTGGAAGTTGAAGTGACAATCAATTAACTGTTGCATCATGTATATTTGATCTGAGGGGGTGAGGGTAGCCAACCAAGAAACGTCCTAACATCTACAAAGAATCAGGTTTTACAGGCACGGAAAACATGCACAATGACACACACTGTCTGCCCCAGCTAAACCATTAGCCTGAACAGAAATCTATTTTGGGGGGATATACAATTTCTGAGGAGCAACCAGAGAGTCAGAGAGCGTGAGGCTGTCAGAGATGGGTTGAATAGAGGTTGGGACTAACTGCCTCTGGCTCCATAGTGATGCTGCATTTAACCTCTTCATAGCTGTAATTGCCAAAGAAAAGAACTAAATCATTCATCACTGAACCAACCAGACTAATAAACACAGTTAAGTGTCAAAAACTTAAACTGCATTAATTTATCTGTGAACTCACATATAATTAATTATGAGACATATTTCAACATCCTCATACTGTACTTTTCATCTCTCTCTCGCTTTTATTTTTTAACTAAACTACTAAACTACATTTTTTGGGACATAGAACAATCAAAATCAGGCTGATACATACAGCATTTCACATCTTAAACGGATAGATATTGACTGAGATAGAAAGTTAAACATATATATTTTTTTATATTTTGAAGCTACATTTTCATGTATAGATTTTTTCGGGTTTGAAAGAAATCCATCAGGCTTTTGTCCTTAAAGGTCCCACTTGAAGCCTCCTCTTCTGCGGTCTGAGAGTTCCCTGAATGATAGCAGGAGAAAGGTCAAGTCACATCATGTTGCCTGCTGTGCGCTGTCTCAACGACAAAAGAATATAACGATCATTTTTTTTTTTTAATAGTAAACAAAATACTAGTTAGTGAAATTAAAGTATTTTGTTGCAAAGCAACTTAAATGTACTGGATGCAGGAGTGAGCTTGCCCTGCATGACAGCAGGATTCACATGATGTCACAGGATCACTCGAAATTGCGGCATCACATATCACACAAAAATCAATCTTGTCAGACTTCAAGTAATGTGTTTCTGTCCGGACAGCCAGTGCATGGACGAATCTATGTCCTGTGAGGATCTACTGCCAGCTACAGATTCCTAAAGGCTCCAGAATAGGTAAGCGTAGCTGCTGACATAGCATCAGTAACATCAGAGTATTTCTTTATTTAAAGAAAAACAAGGGAAGGTATTGAAATATTTTCTCAATGGGAAAGATTTTTTGGCCCTTCTCCTGACTGGCTTTTGCAAGAGCCTACCCTCTCCCCAACAGTTTCCTTTGACAGATCATCTTGTGTAACGAACCATCTGGAGGGTCAGGTAAGGAGTGAACCTCATGTTCAGAAGTGTTTTTCCTGACCACCACTTTTTTCCCCCTTCCGCGGATCCAGTTTCATGGTAAATGGACCTCCCATAAGATTTCAGTGAGTTCAGTGGTTATTTAGTGCATCAGTCATCAGCACACAACATCTCCAGCCTCAGTCTCAGTCAGTAAATTGAACATTTCACATTATCATCCAGTTCATATGACTAGATCCACTACTTAATTAAATAATAATATTATTTTATTTTATTATTTTCATAATTGCTGCTGTATCACAACACATTGAAATAAAAATGTATCAAAGTGTAAGACATAAACCGTGCAATGCTATGCATAAATTGTTGCAATAACAGACTCTGTATGTTATGTGTGTGTGTATGTGTGTGGACATTTTATAGCAGTCTGGTGTTAGTTGTGCATGAGTTAATCATGGTACCCACAATGGGTCGTTGTGTGTAATGACATGGTGCTTTAAAATTAGTGACTGCAGATGGAACACAGATACAGTAAATGTCATGGTGCCTTCAGAACGCTGTAGGGATTCAATGGAGGAGAAAGTGTTTTCAAAGTGTAAAATCATTATTGATGAGAGTTTATGGTAGGTTGAACTCATTAATCCACAGTACAAAATGTTTTACTGACATTCTTGCTATGATTGAATTGAATCATTTTAATTTTAATTTCTATAAAAACTGTTCCGGTCAGAATTGAATTAAAGAAATATGATGATTATGTGTCCATGCTGCTTTCAGACGTGTAGGTGTACATCTATTACACAGAAACCATGTAGAAACCTGAAACCTCCATTGGGAATGCAAAAACCTATTGAAAGTTAAAGTAGAGTGAGAATTTGTGTCATGTGATTACACTTGACTACACAACATGTTTTTTGCTGTTGTGAAAAACAAATCAGAGCAGGGAATTTCCTGCTTTTAAAATGAACCTATGCTGTGACCAAAAGCAAAACCTATAGATTTAATTTACATGATTTGTTTACAAGGGCTGGGTTTCTTTTGCCAACTTTCAAGGGTGCGTTGGTAGGTTGCGCTTGGCATTGCTAAGCAACCATCATTAAATAATGTAATATAAGTATTTAATTGAAATATTGTCTGTGAAACAGATCATAAAGCTTGTGGTAGCCCTGCACTAAAATAATTAATAAAATATAGACTGATATTAACAGAAGAAAGAAAAGGTATCTGCCAGCTGTGATTGTTTTTTCCTCTTCATGAGTTACTGCCTCTCAAAAGTTCAACTTATCTCGGGACGAAGCTAGTAGTGACCTGAAAAATAGGTTCTTGGGAACTCTTGCTCACCATGAAGTTGTCGCTCTTGCTTTTTAGGGAGTGTTAATTACAGCTAATCAACAAGAATAGATTTTAGGTTGCAAAAAACTGCCTTAACAAGGCTTTTTGGGAGCATGAGAAATATCAGTCTTTGTATAATATCAAAATCCATCCAAACAGAAAGACAGAAAAAGGCCCTCTATTGTGGTCCTTAAAGAAAACCGGCCAGCCCTTGCATTAGGAAAAAGAAAATTCTATTTTCCACCGCACCCCTAAATCTTATCCAATGCACACACAATACTTTTCATACATTCCCAAAGTGAATTTTCCGCATGTATGTGAGAAGAAAGTTGAGGACTTGATGCTTTTCTTCTGGAACTGTCACTAGATTTCTGGTCATCTGAGTGACAGCTTGCGTCAGAGGTATTGTCATTCCAACCTATTAGCCTGTCAAGACTTGAAGGCAGTTGTTTCATTCTACACACCATTACCGTTTGGCACGAAAAACAGTGGCAGCTTTGGAAATAATACATTTTCAACTGTGGTGCAGAGACAAATGACCGTGAAAATAACAGACTGTTGTATAGCTGCAAATGGAAATCCCTGTCATACGTAGAAGAGGTATTTATTGTTATATCAGAAGGACATTATATCCTTGAACTCATTATGTTACTATTTTTGATGTTGTCAAGAGCTTATTCAAGCACAGTCTCTAACAGTACATCAGGGAAATGACTTCAGTTCAGATGTAATGGTAATATCCACACAAGCACATTGGCAACTATATAAAAGCAGCAAAATTACAAACCATACATATGCATGCTCACAAAGGGATTCAGCTGAGGGAAATACAAAACAAGAGGCAACCAGAGAAAGGAAACAAACATGTGGACTCACTGGCATGCACCAGTCACCACTGAAGCTTGCTGAAACTGAGTGACACAGGTTCACCTTTTTTTGTACTTTCCTGGATACTCAAATTGCTCTATGGATGGAAACAACGACAGCTCCCCGAAGCACAGCGGCTGAATATGTGCATTTTTATTTTCCATAACCATCCGTCCTGACAGGCAGGAACACACCTATTTAAGAGGTTTTTTTAGGAGAAGTGTTTTATATATCGTGTCGTGTCAAGCCTTGCCCACCTTGTTGAATTTGATAGGCAAAAGGCAGTATACAAAACAGTGAAACACAATTAAAACTGTTTTTTTATTGCACTTGTTGCTGGTTATGTCTTTCTCCTTTTTGTAAAATTTATTAAAACACATTTTGAACAAATTCCTCCTTTTTTCCATTTCATATGGAATGCATTTCCTAGTCAAAATAAATCCAATTTACAAGTTGTTACATCAACAGTACCTGGGGCATTGGAGAGAAACTTTCCATGGTGTCAACTTTTCTCGCCAAATCACACGCAACCTTGATGAACTTTTACAGGCAAACACTGAGTAAGGGGCATCAGAAGTTATCCAAAGCATTCGTTGGCATGGTTAAAGGGGGAGTTCTGATTTGAAAAAAGTGACTGAAGTCCCTGAGAGAAGAGGAGAAGGGGATGAGAGGAGGAGGAGAAGAGAGGGATGAGAGGAACAGACTGATTCGTGAAACCCTACAGCAGCCCTCAAGCTAAAATCCATAACTGTGCTGCTGTATGCTTGGCTGTCATAGCTCCGCGCTCAGTCACTCATCCAGTCGCAGACATTCACACACTCATGCATGTGTGCCCACGACATACACTACACCCACAGCCACAGACAAACCTGTCACATTTACCTAGATACAATTACGCCGACAGATGCTCTACCAATCACATTCACAAAACTTTTAAGAAGTCATTAAGTGTGAAACTTATTTAACATAGTAAAGGTCAGACAAAAATGTCTATTACTTAACACACATTGATCTCATTTGCATTAACACACAAATTGGAACTATTTATAAGTGCATATATAATATGCAAACATGCAAACGCTAAAATTAACATAATTGAACTAATGCATGAATTGGAAAGTAATATTTACAAGTGTGTCCACTTTACTTGTACAAAAGAGTGCACATGTTTGTGTGTGTGTGTGTGTGTGTGTGTGTGTGTGTGTGTGTGTGTGTGTGTGTGTGTGTGTGTGTGTGTGTGTTGTTGGTCAGCTTCCTGTCACTCTCTGCGCCACAGTCCAGCAAAGGCCTTCCAAACGCCTCAGGCCATGCCTCCAGCCAATCAAAGTTAAAAGTCCTCACCATGACAACCGCTGCAGTAGCCCACTCTTCCCACGTCTTATCACCCTGGCGACCACCCTGGTATTTCACGTAAGAAAGACTTCATCAGCACCAGTCAAACGCGGGGCAGCTACAATGAAAGCCACTTATGTAATTCTGAGAGAAAGTTCATCTCTTAGTGTGTGTGTTTGTGTGTGTTTGTAAGAGATATGGGAAGAGAAAGGAGGAGAGCATGTCTACATGTACTGAGTGAATCAGATGACAGGTAAGCTACTTACCGCATACCAGATCAGAGAGAAGTTTGAAGAGAAAATCGAGGGCGTGCACAGCATGCGGATGACTGTTCGTCGTCCAAATAGAAGTGAAATTTTAGAGATGGAGTGATTCGAGAAAGAAGGAAGACGGGATGAAAGGATGGAGGAGAGCTTGTCAGATCAAGGGGGATGCAACGATTGGATAATGAAGCATGAGAAGGCAACATGAGTGTGATTTTAGGGCATGCAAAGTGCGCATAAAACACATTCAGTTTTCACACTCCCAGTTAAGGACATAATTATAGAAACAAAGATGAGATTCACACCTAAATGGGACACCACATGAAGTGACTTGCAAGTGTTGCATACATTTCAAATCACGCTAATAACAAACAGTGGGAGCCACTGCTGATTCTGAAAACCCCTTAAAATAAGCGCTGCAAATAATGATCATTTCAATTATTGAATCACTTTTTCTAAATTGTTTAGACTTAAAATATCGGGAAAAATAAACATTCTCCAGAGGTCAAAGGGGCTTTTCCAAAATGCTGTCCGACCAACACTGCAAAACTCAAAGATTTATAATTTATAATTATAAAAACAGAGAAAGGCAAGAACTGATCATACTTGTGTATCTTTTTTTATGATAAATTACTTTATCTTTAACTTACTATCATAATTGTTGGGTATTATTTTGTCGATAGCCAAATGTTAAGTTCAGAGTAGATCAGCCCAATATGTCCCAACCTCACTGACACTGCTAGTTTCATCTCATGTTGTGTATTGCAGAAGAGCAACATTTTCTACTGAGTCAGGCCATGTCCACACTACTAGGTTTCCATATTAAAACGTAAAGCTTTTGCTACGTTTACACTGAGCGTCCACACTAGGCCTGAGTTTTAGAGCATCGAAAATGGATACAATTGAAAACACTCCAGAGGACAGATGCGTTTGGAAAATCTGGGTTTACCTCCTAGTTTGGACAGCCGTAACTGCATAAGGTCTAAAACGATGACGTAGACACCAGCGTTCGCTACTTGATTTGGTTTTAGCAGTTACGACATGTCCTTCCCTGATTCGTCAAGCCCTTATCACATGACCCTTTTAAGGAAGAAAACAAACAGCCAGGTCTACCTGTGATTCATTTCAACATGGATAACGTGTTACAAAAGTTATTTGCCTTGTTGTGTATGCTAGCAGCTGTGGGCAGTTAAATCTATATTCTATATTGCTACTATTGCCGACATGCGCAGAAGGCAAGCTATTATTTGAGCGCTGTTCGACAACTCCTGTGTCCAGAGCCGTTATCAGCACTACAGAGCGGATGTTTAAAGTGGCAGTTTGCGGCATTGAGGAGGGTGACACAAAAGACTTTCCTTTTCTTATCAATGCTTATTTTGTTCTGCACAACTATTGAGAAAATAGGGTGACAACAGTCAACAACGAAACTGAGGAAATGAGGGAAAGACGTGTGCTGACCAAATTTATTAACCTGTAATCTAATAAACTTGGATTTGTATGTGTTCATTTAATAGTAAATTTGATGTGTGTGTGAGAGAGATAGAGCAAGACCTGCAACGTTGTAACCAAGTTTGAAAAACAAAACTTGTTTTTTTCCCATGATATTTGTCTCTATGAGTAGGAAAATAATAGATTATAGGGTTCTTTTGGGAGGACAGTGCTAGAACAAAATATCCTCTAACAAGGACTGGAATTAATGATCATTTTCTTTACCTGTTCATTCTTTGTCTGATTAATTGATTCAAAAAATGTTCCCCAATATTTGGCTAGGTCTTTTTGCCCTCTTATGCCTAGTTCTTTTAAATGTTCTGTGACATTCACATTCTAAACACAACTGCAAACATGGCATTAACATAAAAAGACTTCTAGCCAGTTATTTAGTGGTGTATTTCTGGGTTGGGAGTTTATAAATGCGATCAAACCAAGTTATCAAACTTGTACCACCTCAGCAAGAGGCTGTGACACAGTAGCTTCCCTGCTGTACAGAATTTTTTTTGAAGTTAAATACTGTTTACTTTTCAGCTGCTGGAAGGTGCAAGCAAAGGTTTAGTAATCAGAAATTGAAAAACGTGAGTTTTGTGTTCCACTTTGAGCTCATTCAATGCAACTGGACTTGTCATGTATGCTGCAGTGGCTCAAAAGAGAGTGAGGAAAGGGGGCTGATGGATGGTAGCAGCCAGATCACACTTTTGATGCTGATGTAAACAGGAATAATGAATGAAGCTGCTTTAGGTGTTGAATCTATGCAGGCCTAGTCATTCAGCGAACAATGTGAATAATAACAGTGTGAGCCAAGAGGCCACAGTATAACTTACAATTACACCTGCAAAAACATAACAAAACTAGTTATTTTTGGCTGCTGGTGAACAAGCAATCACACACAGGCCCTGATGTTAGAGGAGCAACATCAGAGACACCCACCGTCAGCCACCATTTTCAAATTATTCTCCACCACAAATGCATTCTCTGGCACTGATTGTCATTTCACCACGGCAAGGCAAGAAATTAAATGGAAATGTCAAATAGTAAACAATCGCCGGGAAACTTGAACACGCTCCTTCTCACACACACACACAAACCTCATGCATGCCGCCTTCATGCAATTTGAAATTCCATTTGTTAAGCTCACTTGACAGCGTGTCCCAGGAGAAGTTTTGAGCGGGCTAATGTTTTATTGATGGAAGGTGTGAAGTCACCTGGGCTCAGGCGGGCCTCCTGGACAGATATGCAGCAGTGGGATGAATTGTTTGTTCAACAGCAGCAAGAAGGGATGCCTAATTCCTGTTGCTCAGGGTAAAGGTATTCATCTCTGCTTGAAAGAATGCAGTTATGGCCTATTTATTTCTCCATTTTCACTATCTTTTTGTATTGCCCCCTTTTTGGGGGGGCCCTCAGGCACCTGCAGTCATTTACCTGCATTCTTTTTCACTGTTTCCCCATTTTCCCCTCCCCTCTCCCACTACCAATACAATCTCTCTCCCTCTGTCTCCAGCAGCAGTGCATGCATCCCAGCGATGGGATATTGCTTTTCTAATCTTGCTGACAGGGGACAATATTTATGTATTGTTTTTCAATATCCATTTCGCATGCTTACATAGGCCTCGGTTTGGCCCCGGACATAAAAAGCACGGCACAAACACACAAGCTCCTCTCCCCTCCCCAACTGATGCCTGTGTGTTTTTTTATGTGCTCACATTTACCTCTCTGTCTACTCCACCAACAGCCAGTATTATTACTCCTTCTTGGAGGGCAAATAAGGGACAGGGAGGTATGCAGGCTCCATGAAATAAAAGTTTCGACAAAGTAGAAAGCTGTTTTGGAAGTTGAGCGTAAGTGGTCAGGGCAGCTCACATGGAGGAGCAGGGCCTTAACAACAATATGATTGGAGCTTTGAGACGAGTCTTCGGGGCCCTGTATACGGACAACACTATACTGTGGGGAAGGAACTTCTCCTTGGTATTCACCAGCTCTCCGCTTCCAGGGGTTTGGGTTTCTTTAAAGCCATTCCTTCGCTCTCGCTCCCTCTCTCTGCCTGTCTTCCTTGCGCTGCCGAAAGCCATTGTAAGTCCTTTCACAGTGTCTGTCTGTACAGTTCACCGGTGTCCCTCCAGACCTCTCGCCCCTTTCCTCCTCTCTCCTTCTCCCCCTCCCCCATCTCAGTCCCATGGGCTCTGACCCTGGCCAAATGTCTGACAGCTCACTAAACAGAACGGCCTCGTGATCTGCATTGAGATAAACACCCACACACACACACACACACACACACACACACACACACACACACACGCACAAACCCACACACACACACACGCAAACACACAGACGTAGACCCTGAATAAGACTACCAAACAGTATGTGTATTGCTTAGCAATCTTGAGGTGTGAGCTTTTCAGTTTGCTGCACTATATTTTTTGTGATTAGGTGCTTTTGAGTTCAGAGTAGTTCTCCTAAGCTGCAGCACTTGGCATCTTATTGATCCTAAAAAGACACATTTTGTGTCTGAAAGACACAAGTGTTATGAATGATATCACTGTGTGTGCGTGTGTGTTTGTCCTTGATCAGTGTTGCATTCTTGCAAGACTTCTGTGTATCTCATGCCATTGTGTAAACAACACAAGCTTGAAAAAACAGATTTTTTTTTGTCTTTCTCTCACACACCCACACACACATTAACACACATACACGCACACAGGCGCTTAGAGCAGACACAAACTAAATGATCCATAAACAATGATTTATGAGATTTGGGGGGGATGTCAAAAGTAGGATGTGAAATATTCAGCAGCCATTCCATATTCAAGGCAGACTTAGGGGTGCATGGATCCGCTACACAGCAGCAGGTTATACACACACCGATGCACTCTATCACCCTGGGGATCGAAGCGTGCATGTTAGCTTGTCAAACACTGGCATGGGGGAATGGCTCACATCTTACCACTGCATTATAGGCAGCGTCATCAGTTTCTACACAAGTCTAATCACCCGGTGTGGGTTATGCAGGTTTCTGAGGCAAAGTAGGGAGAAGCACAAACCCACACATGCATACAAAAACACACATATACTAACAAACTTACACAAAGTGGTGCATGTGCTGAGCGAATGTTACACACACACTCATGCTCAGCTACTTCATCTGATGAAATTGAAGTGAAGGCTGGTAACCACGTTTTTAAATTGTATTAAGTATTGAAGAGTTGAGTTTCTTCTCTGGGATTAGTGGCCTTCCACGATCTTTCACTTTTATATGCTCAACTGCCAAGTCTGATTTACACTACAGCTCTAGTGCACTGACTTGACAAAGATACACCAGTACAGGGACTAACACTTTCATTGCCCTTTCCCAGTGTTTTTTTTCTTGCCCTTCTCTCATATTTATTTATATATTTTTATTTTTCAAATCATTCCTTAGATGTTGCATTTGTCAATAACATGAATTGGAAGATCATGCTTGTCTTTGTGGTTGTTTAAACAAATTAGCAAAAACAAGTAAAACATTTTTTTGAATGACAATGTCAACTAGTCGAACTTAGATAGCTCAACACCTAAAGTTTGCGAGTCTTTAAAATTTTAAATAGATGTACATGTTCCCACATGGATGAACCCTATAGACTTCGGTGATCCACATTTTTGGTGATATCATAAAGTTGACATTTGTTATTTATTTTTGCTGGAATGTCTCGACACTATTGGATCGATGGCGATGAATATTGTACTTATAGTCATTGTGCCCAGAGGATGAATCTTAATGACTGCAGTTATTCCCTGAATATTAATGTTGTGCTATTCGCAGGTCATGAGTGTCAACTATCCAATGAAATATCTCAACATCTACTGAAAGTTTTTTCTAGACTTTCATGGTTTCAAGATTTCCTTCTATCACTATCGTGTGTCATTTTTGGTTAACGGTATGGGTGTTTTATTTCTGTATTTGAGTGGCTTCCTAAAACAACTGGCTTCTTAAAACAACTTGCATTCATTCTTGTATTTCCTCTTATAATATTAGGTACAACTGATTAATCATTTGCAACAATGTCCCATAATCTCATATTATTACAAACATTTGTATCAACAGGTGTTTTCTAATTTTCTAAAAAAGAAAGCCAACAAATCATCCACAAGTTCCACTTGACAAACTGCATTCTGTATACTCTGAAAGTCGCTCCCGCTAATTGGAAAGCTACAAGAAAAGGGGTCAGCTGTGGATCAGAAATCATCATAATAAATATCATGCAACATGATTATTATAAATAAATTAAATATGAAATGTCAATGAAAAATGATTTATGTTCATTCAATACAGCCACATCATTAATCTAAATACATACTGTAAACTAAATGATAAAACTTACCAGATTCAAACACAACTCATCTGTATATTATTAGCAACGCATAATTATAATACATTAGATGCTTAACACGAAAATGCATTATTTTGCCCTGCTAAATATTACACACCTATTTATAAGGCTTATGGCTTTGTGTTTTTTTGTAGCTGTAACAGCTTGAAGATCACATATTTGCTTGTTGAATAAAAAATAAATAATATACAAATATGCAGCCCCACAACTCCTGACTTTAGTTTCCCAATGTCCTTAAATCATCACTGGTTTACTGTTTACCGTTTGATTAATAAAAACGTTATGAAAAAAGGCAGTACTGCCTTAGGAAGGCAGTTTAATATTTTCTTTTTTATCAATGCCACTTACAAAGTTTGCTAAGTTTGCTAATTGGTCACCAGGGAAATCCCCAACACTGAAGGTGTTTGAATCTCCCTGCTCTTTCATTACCAAACCGAATCTGTCCACATTTATTAGTACTTAATATAATTATGATGTTGACACAATTAGCAGAAATTCTGATATTTCAATGTGCGCTGTGCCTTGGGTGGTTGAGGTATAAATAGAAATCCACCAGTAATCAGTCAGCTATAGAAAGATACCACAGTGCTTAGTACATCATGTGCAGTTGAGCGTGATATGACTGCTTAGCATTCGGGACATTCTCCAGAGTCATAGTGGGTCACAAATGTCCAACATAAAGGCTCAAGTTGATCTGAAGATTTGCTGCTGAAACCTTGACCTGATATGTGCCTCTACGTCTCTTTATTAAATGAAAGCTGGTGCAGGGCTGCTCCTGATTTTGTTGGTGTCAGTCCTGACCTGTACAAGAACCATCTCTCAAGTACTGCTTTAGGCAAGGAGCTGCTACAGGGGTGCTTAGCCAATGGCTACCGAGCTAGGCTCAATCAAGAGGGTTCGAACAGGTCATGGTGCCTGAAACCACCATTTCTGATTCAGAATCAGCTGTAGTGTGTGCTATAGGTAGCTATATATGGAATGAATAAAACATTCATGTTTTACAGACAATATTGGGCTGGTTATTTGGAAAAGGTGATAATTTACCTATTACTTATTGAACAAGTAATTATCTCACTTTATACTTGTGCAGTGTGTAGGTCATAGAAATACAATAGATGTAGAACGGTCATTCCCGTTGAAATCAAAGTAGCAGGATAGAAGTATAGAGCACCAGAGAAAATTGCAAACTTAATCTTTCTTTCTTTTCATACACACATTGCTATCGCTAGATAAGCGACAACTTTGTTGAGCTCATTTTCTGTTATCAGAGTACCATTAAAGCATGGAGGAATTAGTTAGCTAGCTAGCTAACTATCAGATAGCGGACTAGTTAGCTAGCTTGCTAATTCCGCAATGACTTGATGCAACACTGGTCCCTGAGTCCAGAACTGATAGCAGAGGGGTACCTAGAGGGCCATAGTTTATCAGAGTTAGCGACCAACCAAGCTCCAGGTGCAGAAGGCTCCCAAATGGACAACATCTTAGCTGTGTGTTCCATGCCCAGACGGGAAACCTAAGCTTCCCTGATAACACACGCAGGTTTCCGCAGCAACTAATGTAGTACGGCGTGAGTTTGCAACTCTGAGTTGGGATCATAATGCTTTTGCAACAACTAATGGTGTGTATTTATCTCGGTAATGTAGAGCAGTCATGAGTGGGCAGGGGAAAGCAGCTCGCTAGGAAGTGCTGCAGTCTGGGCGAGAAGCTGGAGGCAGTACAAAATTACTTATTTCTAGCAAACACAAGACTGAATTAGTGCAGATGAATGTGTTGTAGTTTAGCACTGAATGTTGGAAAGGATTTCTATTTATTAAAAGGGAAAGAGTTCAGCATTTTCTTATTTTGGGAAGCTGGAAAGCAGAGTGTCACAGAGGACATACAGCTGCAGCGAGACTTGATATGGATCCAGCAGGGAAACACATGCAGCTCCAGAGACCTTTAGAACTTTGGCAATGAAATAGATTCTAAAATCCCTCACACAGTTTTTATTTAAATATGCATAGCATTTAATAAAACGCAATGGCACATTTACTTCTGGAAATGGTCACAAAATGGCAATTTTCCATAGACAAGCATGTTCTTTCTTTAATGTGAAGCTGTGATAGCATGACAGAGACTAAACAACACACATGCACTGCCCTCTGTCTTACATCCCTCAATTTATTCACTCATCCTCCATCCAACAATCCTTCATATTTCCTCAATACCACAGAGAGCAGACATTCTAGATTAATCCTCCACCTGCATGAATTATTAAGACGTTTAGCGTCAAACCTTGTGTTGCCTCAGCATGTCATGATTCTGTCATGAGCTCAGCTTTACTAACCTGAATTAAAAATGTCAGCAATTGACCTTAATAAAACAAGGTGGGACATTAACTTCTACCCCCTCAGGTACATATTGTGAGTGTGCTGCTTGAGGTCATATTTGATTTATAATAGGGAGGAGTTATGGCACTCTAAAATAGCTCTGAAATTATGAATTATGATTTAGAAAAACACTTGTAATAACTGCTGTCATATGGCATAAGCTTGTACTTAAAGTTACCATGACGACTTTGAACTGGTAATAAAAAAGTCTAAATGTAATACTAATTCCTGTCTATGAACTTTAACAAGAACATCAGAGAGAAGATTGGCTATTTCTATGAAGTTATTCCTAATGCTAGTCATCGTGCCACAGGATCAATTTCCATGCAAAATCAGATGAAATCATGCAGGTTCACCAGAAACTCCTTCAGCTCAGACTCCAGTGGAGCATCCTACTGCAACCAGCCACCTTCCGACAGACCCAGATCCAGCTTTGCTGCAGCCTTCAACCTGCAGTTGGAAGCTCCAGCAGGAAGAAGAGAGCTCAGTGCCCAGCAGCAGTGTCTCTTCCTCCGGCCAGGAGCTGAGCATCACCTCCTTTTTTATTCGCCAGTCCCTGATGCGAGGAAACACCGACACCATGCTGCTGGTGGCCAAGGCTGTATTGCTGGCCCCACTGGAGGGGAAGGGAGGCCCTGGAGAACAAGAACCAGGGCTGAGTGGAGCAGTCTGTCACACCCCAGCTATAGTAAAGTAAGAGGTTTTGTAAAAGGAATCTGTTGCTCAGAAACATTTCCTCTTTCCTGAACAGGGACAGCCCAAATGGACACAAAATAAAAGTTCTGTATAATAACTTCAAGTTTACTTCAGCTTCATGGCCAAGGAGGAGGCCATGTAGACACAGACCAGGTCAATCATGACTTCTACAACTCCCAATTATTTTAGAATTATTGTCAGGAATCACTGATGTGATTGTTCGTATAATAAACTGAATAATTTCCATGAGGAGGTAAGTGTTCCCATTTTGCAGAGTTACAGTCAAATAGAAGAAGAAAGATGAGATGGAATGTAAAAAAATAGAAAAGCCACCAAAAACCTTGAGTGGTTGTTTTTGTAGTGATACTTATCATTTTTTGTCTCAAAGCCAGTATGTTCCTTGTAGTATGTTCCTTGTTTACATTCCAGTTAATTGACTGTGAGCCTCTGCCAAACTCATAAAAGAAGGATGTTTATGTCTAGAAGTATTTATTTGCAAAATCAATAGATGAGTTGTATACAATTCTATGACATGGTTTATTTTGTAGCCTGTAATCCATTTGTAATGTACTTGTTAAAGTGTTTTTTCCGGACTTTGAGTTCTAGCGTTGTTATTTTGAGTGGTATGTGATGCTCGCAGCATTGCAGAAATGAGTGGAAAATTTCAAAACATCTCTTTACAAAAAGTGTTGCAATCTACAGAACACACTGTATCCGTCTCTTCTAAGTAGTTCCAAAGAAGAGTAGATGGGGACACTTCTTTTAGACAACCATGTTTTGTTGTGTTTTATGTATCTCTATGTAATATTTCAAAGCTTTCACAAGCAAGAACAAACTTTCTTCCATCTTCATTGTAATAGGAAGAAAGTATCAGTAAATAATGTATCAAAACCTGAAGTCATCAAGCAAAATCCCCTTGACCCCTTAAAGGAATAGTTAGATTATTTTTGGGAAATACTGGTAATTTCCTGGAGACCCGGCCAAGAGATGGACCCTCATTTAACCCCCTGTAAAAACATAAAATTATCATTTTTAGGCATACCCTGTCTCAGAAAAAAATAACTGTATTAAAAATGGAGGATATACATGTGACGCCACCCATAGTTTTCTGGAGAACCGCTGTGAAACCATCTTGGTAGTGACAACACAGCCCAACTCCTGGCTAATCCAAAAATGGGCCAAGAGATGGATTGACAAAGTTGGGCATTTTAACATGGGGGTCTGTGGACATTGACTCGCTTTTGGAGCCAGCCTCAAGTGGTCATGCGAGAAACTACAGTTTTTAGCACTTCCCCTTTGGCTTCATTTCTCAGCACCAGAAGATGCCGCTTGCTTAAAAATTGTTTTCCCACACAACAAAACTGTATTAATAACTTTTCAAGGGGATTCAGTTTGCTTTTGTTGTATCACAAGGGAGGGGTTTCACCAAGGAGACTGCTGCTTGTATGTTTGTTGCCTAAAAATAACAAAGTAGTTTTTTGTGTTGTTTTGTTTAAATTTCATAGTCATTTCAAGCCAATCCATGATGATTTTTAACTAAACTTAACCAAGAAGTTTTGTATCCTGAATCTTACGAATTAGTTTTGTGTGTTTTTTGTTTTGTTTCAATTTATTTATTATTTATAACATGTTCGGCGAGGCCATGGAGAAGGACTTTCGAATGGCCTCAAGGAAGTTCTGGCAAACCGTGAGACGACTCAGAAAGGGGAAACAGGGCTTTTCTCAGGCTGTGCTCAGCAGGGGGGGAGAACTGCAGACCCGGACTGGGGATATTGTCAAGCGGTGGAAAGAACACTTTGAGGAACTCCTGAACCCGACCAACACGTCCTCTGTGGAAGAGGCAGAGTCTGAAGACTCAGGGGAAGACTCGTCCATATGCCTGGCGGAGGTCGTTGAGGTAGTTAAAAAGCTCTTCAGCGGCAAAGCGCCAGGAGTGGATGAGATTCGACCGGAGATGCTAAAGGCTCTGGACATTGTTGGGCTGTCTTGGTTGACACGTCTCTTCACTGTCGCGTGGAAGTCGGGTACAGTGCCTGTGGAGTGGCAGACCGGGGTGGTGGTTCCCATTTTCAAAAAGGGGGACCGGAGAGTGTGCTCCAATTATAGGGGCATCACACTGCTCAGCCTCCCCTGGAAAGTTTACTCCAGGGTGCTGGAAAGGAGGCTCCGTCCGATTGTCGAACCTCAGATTCAGGAGGAGCAATGCGGATTCCGTCCTGGACGTGGAACAGCGGACCAACTCTTTACCCTTGCAGGTCTGTTGGAGGGTGCATGGGAGTTTGCTCATCCAGTCTACATGTGTTTTGTGGACTTGGAGAAGGCCTTCAACCGTGTCCCTCGGGGAGTCCTGTGGGGGTACTGCGGGAATATGGGGTACCTGGTTCGTTACTACGAGCCATTCGGTCCTTGTATGACCAAAGTGAGAGCTGTGTCCGGATACTCGGCACAAAGTCGAGCTTGTTCCCAGTGCGTGTTGGCCTCCGCCAGGGCTGCCCATTGTCACCAATCCTGTTTGTGATTTTCATGGACAGGATTTCAAGGCGCAGCCGGGGGAGGAGAGTTTCCGGTTTGGGGACCTCAGAATCACATCCCTGCTTTTTGCAGATGATGTGGTTCTGTTGGCTTCTTCAGGACATGACCTTCAGCACGCACTGGGGCGGTTCACAGCCGAGTGTGAAGCGGTCGGGATGAGAGTCAGTACCTCCAAGTCTGAGGCCATGGTTCTCTTCCGGAAAACGGTGGATTGCACCCTCTGGGTTGGGAGTGAGTCACTGCCCCAAGCGAGGGAGTTCAAGTATCTCGGGATCTTATTCACGAGTGAGGGTAAAATGGAGCGGGAGATGGACAGGCGGTTCGGTGCAGCGTCAGCAGTGATGCGGGCGTTGTACCGGACCGTTTTGGTGAAGAAGGAGCTGATCCGTAAGGCAAAGCTCTCGATTTACCAGTCCATCTACGTTCCAACCCTCACCTATGGTCATGAGCTTTGGGTAGTGACCGAAAGAATGAGATCGCGAATACAAGCGGCCGAAATGAGCTTCCTTCGTAGGGTGGCTGGGCTCAGCCTTAGAGAGAGGGTGAGGAGCTCAGACATCCGGAGGGAGCTCGGAGTAGAGCCGCTGCTCCTACGCGTCGAAAGGGGCCAGCTGAGGTGGCTCGGGCATCTGATCAGGATGCCTCCTGGACGCCTCCCTTTAGAGGTTTTCCAGGCACGTCCAACTGGTAAGAGGCCCCGGGGTAGACCCAGAACACGCTGGAGAGATTATATATCTCGTCTGGCCTGGGAACGCCTCGGGGTTCCCCAGGAGGAGCTGGAAAGTGTTGCTGGGGAGAAGGACGTCTGGAGGACCCTCCTTAGCTTGCTGCCCCCGCGACCCGGCCCCGGATAAGCAGAAGGAGATGGATATAACATGTTACAAAATGTTCAAATTGCCCTTTTTCCAGTCTTTGTGCTAAGATAAGCTATCCAGCTGCTGGCTCGAGCTACATATTGATAGGACAGATATGACAGTGGTATCAATCACCTTCTTTAACTTTTGGCAAAACAGTGAATAAGCAGTTTTTCACAAAATGTTGTGCTATTCCTTTAAGCCAAATGACAAAGAGCTGCACAGACTTATGGAGCCTGGGAATAGAATAAGAGGCAACTATAACTATTCCAGATGCTAGACAATAAAATGGGCTGCTGCTTATTTGCTTATGCTTATTATAATGATGGTGAAAATTACTTTGTTGTCCATGCCCAGTTTCTGGTAAGTTTTACAGCCATGGCATTAAAGAAACAAATCTCACAGATGCACTAGTAAGCCTTGTACATTAATACATGAATATACTAACAGGAATATGAAACAAAAAACATTATTTAAAGCACACAAGGGTTGAGAATGGATATTTTACCTGTGCCCATTAAAGTAAAAACAAAGCACTTGGTGGTAAATATGCATTTTGTACCATATTGTATTCAAATTCGGAATCCAAAAGAGGACTGAAATTGGTGGATGTGAAAAGTTAATAATGTCAGTAATTAAAGATGCTGAAGGGTGGTCACTGACCATGTTGTTCAAACAGTGTGAATTGTTTCAGCTCAATTATGGAGTTGTTTAGCAAACGGCTCTGGGAGGAAGTCTTGTTATTTGCCAGTTTGTCACCCATTTTTAAAATCAGTCTGAGGATGTCATGGCAGAAACTCTAATTAAGAATGAATACCTTCTGGTCGCTTTCGGCCATTTTTCTGCAACGCTGTGTTGATGTCAAAGTTCATTATCACAAATTACTGTTGGCAGGTGATGGAAGTGTAACAAATATAAGTGTTGTTCTCTCTTCCCTCAAACTCTCTCAGTAAGGGGTATATTGTTATATATTGATTGCTGGAGAGATTTGGGGGGCTTAGAGGGAGGGATTGAAAAAGATAGATGGATAGATAAAGAGAGAGAGGGAGAGAGACAGAGAGAGAGAGACAGCTAGCCTGCAGCCAACATAGAAAGGAGCAGCCTTCTGTCTGGGTCTAGACACAGATGTTTGCAACACAGCACCATTGCAAATAGAGAAAATCACAAACACACACACACACACACACACACACACACACACACGATGTGAGAGCGATGGTGAATCTGTCTCTTTCACATTAGGCTATAATTGGCAGGAGGCTGGCCTAGGCTATCACTTATCTTGTCACTGAGCAATTGTTATGGGTAATGGAAGCGGTGCGCATGTGTGTGTGCGCAAGTCGGCGCGTCTGTGTGACAGAGGGTATTTGTGTTTTTGTGTTGACGTCAATGTGTGTGTGTGTGTGTGTGTTTGCGTGTCACTCCAGGCAGCAGATGGAGCTCCATGCTAATTGGGTGGAGACCAGTGGGGGAGTTTGGAGCAGACTGACCTGGGTCTGGGCTGCAGCTCCTGGGCTTGGCTCGCTCCCACCCCTGGCTCTGCGGCTGGTTCTCTGGCTGCTGGTACCAGGCTGTTTTCCATCACTTCATCTGTCCATCCATTAGTGGTTAACCCCTTCTCACAGATAACCCAGACGACCGGCTTGTTTGTTCATTTGTACTTTACCCTCTGCTCATTTATTTCCTTCAACCCTCCATCTTCACACCCCAATACTTCTTATATTTATATATTATTATTAGTTTGTTACTCACCTTTTTTTTCCCATTTGGAATGGTTGATGATGAAGGCCTCAAAAGGAGTTTACCCAGGCTTCCCTTTACAGCATGACATCATCACACATGAATGAACACCACTGTAAATAATTAAATATTAACTCAACCTCTCCTCAGCATCAAGAAATCAGGGAGCAAGCTGACAACTCTTGTGGGCCTTTGGCTATTAAACCATGTTTCCTTACCTTGAGCAACATTTAGAGATCAGGGAAATTGCATCATGCATAATATACACAGTATGCTTGATATTTGGACTTTTTACAGAAGCAGTGAACCTGATGGAAATGGTGGGAACTATCACACATTACTTACAGACCATTAAAACATTGATTGGTACCAGCAAGAAAAACATATAAAATTGTATTTTCTTTGTGGTGTTTTTGTTTTTATAAAATCCCAAATGTAAGAAATAACTCAAATGCTTGTACAAAAAATAAGAAAAACATCACTTTTTTTTTCTACTCTTCCGTTTGAATGGTTGTGCAAGAATCAATCTCATTGTTTGCCCTGTTCATCTTTATTGAGTCATAGTTCTCGTTTTATCCGTGAGCTGTTGTTGACAAACATGAAGTTCCCCACATTGCCACACCTACCCACTTTGTGATTAACTAATCCCACAGAAACAGAATTATTCAACTCTGGCATTTTGCACCCATGGCAGGAGTTCACGGCTGGGGGCTCTTACATGTATGTGTGAGCAAGGTGTGGGCGCATGCGTGCTTGGGTACATCTGAGTACTCTGTTATAATTTGATGGCACCCAGTGTGCATTTATCCATTATTCATGCCATGCCGAAGGGGGCAACGTTGGGCAAAGGCTTTGGCAAAAGCATGCCGGAACCCTTCATTAAGTCTCCAGCTAGTGTGTGTGGACATGAACAGAGGTGTTTGTACATGTGCACATGTATATGTGTCTTTCTGTCACACAAGAAGAGACTCATTTCCTGATACTGGCAGTACCAAGCTGGTCACAGTGACACTAGCAGAAAATCAGAGTGCAAGAGAGCAGCTGGGAAAATAATGTGTGTGTGTGTGTCTGTACTGTATGAGCAGTAGACCAGAGCTAGATCTTTTTCAGTCAATGAAGAGGGGTTTGAATGTTCACTGTCTGCCATGGTCACTCAAAACATTGTGTATTGAAAGTGTTATTCATGTGTTTTTATTTTTTTTTCCTGGTGACACTGGGATAGAGACATCATTCCAGAGACAAACGTACCCAAGCACACATGCGCCCACCCCTTCACATTCTTAAAAGATTAGCTCAGCATGGTGCAATGCTGCTTCAAATCCATATTAAGGCTGACTGACTTTACGTGACTTATTGTTCAACATTCCTGAGTTATCTCATCTGGTAATCAGTCTTACAAATATTTGCTTCAAAAGGACTTCCAACATAATGGCTTCCAAAATGCACATCCAAAATCCATCTTTGTTTAGAATCATGTACAGTTTCACTTCAATTATTCAGATTTCTATTTTAGGATATTTGACAGTTTTTCCATACAATATCTATACCATGGACAGTTTCATTGTGAGGTTTTCTATTTTATGATTTTTAAGTCAGGATCCCAGACATACACTATAATTTGTATAAAAGCAACAAGGAAATTAATTTTGTTTTTAACTTTTTTAGCATGTCAGCAGAATCTGGTAGGATGGACAGGAGACATATGAAAGTAGCAGACTGGGAAGAACCATCTGACAGTAGGACGCTGACTCTCACTCACACACACACACACACACACACACACACACACACACACACACACACACACACACACACACACACACACACACACACACACACACACACACACACACACACACACACACACACACACACACACACACACACACACACACACACACACACACACACACACACACACACACACACACACACACACACACACACACACACACACACACACACACACACACACACACAGAGGGCCATCTGAACGTATCTGTCTACTTAAAGCGATATATGAGCATATGTATAACCAATTTGGTTCAACTTCATTGGTTCTGCCTTTGCATTTAAGTAGCGCATGTAAAATACATATATCCAATACATCATATTAAGTGCAAAACTAGTTTGGGCGTTTATTTTTTTCCATACTAAAAGAGATGTAGTTGATTCAAATTCTGCTTTTATTTTAATATAAATACATAATTGCAAACTTTTGTTGTAAAAATACGGCAACATTTTGGACCACAATACACATGCGAAAGGTTAATGTCAACCTCCTTTGAATTTATTAAAAGTGAAGTGTAATTGAAAACTAAAGCTAGTTTTTTATTTATGACATCTTTCACTGATATGCCGCTTAACAAAGGGGCACTTTATGACTCTACAACAACTTACTCACTCTTTCAGAATGTTGTTATCGGCACTTCAGCTCCATCTGTTTACATTTCACTGGGGGGTGTCAATGGTGTGTGTGTGTGTTTTATGTGCTATGGATCTTACTACGAGCTCATCTGGTGGCAATGTGTCAGTGCCATTGACCCCTGTGTTCCCCATCTGGTTGGTACACACACTCAGCCAGCAGTGACAGCTGTTCAATCATCAGGCACAACAGACACACAAACATACCCCCAACACAAACACATATACAAAAAAAGCATGCATAATCAAAACACCATCTACAATGTGCATACTGTCACACACATATGCATCCAACACATGAGAACTTTACACACAGAGCGTGAAAATGGATTCCACAACTCTCACAAGCTTTGCATATTTTAATCACATTCCAGTGTTACTTATGCAGTACGTAAGATTACAGTGAAGACAGGTTTCTTCAATTCAAATTGAAGAACCAGTGCCCACGATCTCAGGGATAAGATGAACAAAAATGCTTGCTAAATGTAACAAACACACCCTGCTCAGAAAAAAGCAGCTCAGACCAGTAAGGCTAACCTAATGACAGTGTCTTTGTTTGTTTTAGTGAGCAGAGAAGGGAAAGGAGAGGTAAGCTGAATGAAGGTGATCGTCTACAAAGCAGACTGGAAACTGTCATAATGCTTCTCATTTCAATGGAAAAGATAAATCTGTGTCTTGTTGTGTATTCAAACCCAACTCAAGGAGGATACGTTTTAAATATTAACATCATCAACAGCACTGTGTCTTTGAAGATGTTGTTTTCTGTTGTTGCTGTGTGTATGTGTGAGTAGTGGTTTAGTTGTAGTTAATATCCTTCGGGCCCTGATCAGAAAGAGATTGTTTTGCAGTTTGCTACATGTTTTTTTTAATTATTGTTTCTAGGCAACCAACAAATGAGTGCTAATGTTAGCTACAAAACAAACCATGAGCTGTAAGCTACCTTATAGTTTTTAGTACAGTTTAGATGAATGGAAACAACTTACCCAAAAACTCAACTTAATTTGCCTCCTGCTGTAAACAGGTAATGATTGGTAAAGTGAAATAGCTCTGTTTTTGGTGATGTAACCGCCCTTCTTCTTGGTGGCTTTGCTGTTGCTATGTGTTTTCTCTCTCCAGGGCTGCAGACTTGATTGGAGATTAATCAGCGTCATGGGACACACCTGGGCCCGGTGTGCACCGTGCATAGAAGCCTTAGCGGCAGCCAGTCCTTTATTGGCAGATTTCCTCTCAACACACATCTTTGTTTTAGTGCTTTTAGTTCCTTTCTCTTGTTTTTATAGCACCAGACCCATGCAGCACATATTAACTCATCTACTGACAGATTCCTCCTATATATTTGTTTGCCTTGTTAGGATTATTTTTTTGGTTATTAAATCCCTGCATTGTTTAAGTATAACCATGTGGCACCATATTTGTCCAGTCTCTAGTGGGGGACAGCACAGCCATGGGGGACGCAAGACAAACATGATGTCTTTTGAACACATATCCAACTTTTTTTTCTAACTGTTGTCTGATCTTATGACATTCTCGAGAGTTTTCCTCTTCAGACCTCTAAAACTACTGAAATTAAATTCAGTATTTCTTTGCTTTGCTTCATCCAATCACTTTTTTATCACTTTGAAAGTGTTGGAAATCACATGACATATGTCAAGGCAACTGTTGAGTAGTACAAAGAGTCAACTTAAAATCAATAATAGAACGACATTTCCACCACATGACTTTTGTTTACACCTTCTGGACCAAATGAGTTTGGTGTTTTTGAACTAGAACCAGTTTGAAGTTGGAAAACAATTTATCATCCTTGCATTGGTTCGATTCAGGAAGCGGACCTTTAGGTGTCATTATAATTCTGTAAGATATAATATATTACATTTTCGTATCATACAAAATTGAAAAAGTTAAAAAGCATACATGATTGTTTTAAAAAGCTAATGCTGGTATGATCTTCAACTTCATGTTGAGGATTTAAGGCTCCTTGGTGGGTTCAGATGACCCCACATCTCAGATAACAGTGACACCCATAATATCTAATAATATTAATCAGACATCAGCCAAATTCACTATCAACCATTCACTCTTTATCATATAAACAACCGGCCAATCTATTTTACTGGCTGATCCCTTTCCTCTTCAAACTGTCTCATGGTGCCAGACATCACCAAGCGTTAGATGTGACCTACACATACCAAGAGAATTTGCACTGTTCTTATCTGATGCCACCTGCCAAGAGCCATGTATGAGATAGTGCCAAGACAAGGTGCCACTTTTCAGCACAAGCCAGACATGTACCGCCACAGGCACACAGTGAAATGCAGAGAACGTTTCTTAAGCAGGAGAGCCACCGGCAGGTGCATATTTCTAGTGTTAGGAGGAGAAATGTAATTATTTATTTTATTCATATCAGTTTGAATAACAGCAGTTCTGACATTTTGACAGAAGTGTACAAGCTTACAAATATTTAGGCTGCTACATGTATGTGTAAACAAGTATGAACTTCCTCAGGGTCTGTCATGTCCCAGGCCAACCGCTGCAGACCATGCACAGAGCAGTGCAACATGGTTGCTTGTTGCTTTGTGATGACTGTTGCTACACTCAATAAAAACTGTTAAAATGTTCCAAAGAACTTAAGCAATTATTTCAGGTCGATGGTTATAAAGCTGGATGTTTTTTGTCCTCCACTTCATGAGGGGGACAGGTAGGAAAAGCTACTTCTGCAAGGCCCCCATCAGGCACACTGAACAGCTGTCTGTGTGCTTTGAGGATGGTGCGGCTGGTAAAACCCTATCCAAGAAATTCCGGTGGGATGGCTTTGTGTGTTCATCTGCCAAGCCAAAAGGTACGCAGAGACCCTCCAACATTTGTCTGGGCTCACTCTACACGCAGTGTGGTAAGCCGGCCGGCTTTGTTCTGTGGGTGTCGAGCATGTACAGCAGGGTTGTGGTTGTGGTTGTCGACTTGTCCGTTTACACGATTCTATCTCTTCGATATGTCAGGCTCCTTTCTAGGGTCTGTGCTCGCTGGAAAGACACAGGACTGATGGAAAAAAGGGGGGCGGAATCGCTTGTGTTGCACCTAACCACCCTGTGGACATAAACACCTACATGTCCCTGTGCTTCTTGTTGGCCCAGGGAATGTGGCGTACAGGGTGACTACAGCTTGTCTTTTTACCCCTGGCTGTACCATGGCTCCGACCAGTTCAGTTACATACTTTCTGGGTTGACTGGGTTGACCTTTAGTCAGTCAGGATCAGTGTGGTTGGGTCGATTTTATGTCACGGCAGGGCTTGCAGTCGTCAGCTCCACCCACGTACCCATAGAGTCTAGTAGAGGGCAGAGCCTGTGCAAGTTTAAACGGAAGTTACAATATTGTGACCCTAGATTGTAGTAAAATTCTTTTAAATGCTCATTTATAGTGGTGGGATGTGTGGAAGTTATGCCAGGTGCCACATGGATCTTTGGAATAGCCCTCCTAGTCGCCACTTGAATAAGTTGGTGGGATAGCAGTGAACCTATTGTGTTGCCATGTTCATAAAACGTTTGTCCTGATTTAAATAAAAGCCTTTGTATGTCTAAAAGACAAGTTCACCAATTCAGTCTGCAACAGTATACGCTGGTTATATAATTCAGGTTTAGGGTTGGTAGAAAATCTCTCGTCAATGTCTGTCATTTGAGTAGACAGTTTTGAAAGACTTTTGTTTTCTTCTCTCAAAGCTGATTAAAATATTACATATCCTCTTACGTGAGGGATTCCCAGATTATAGTGTATGGAATACCCTGTGTTGTGTTATGTGAATCTATAAACGCAAACAAACCAAAAACTTTAATCCTGCATGCCTATCCACGCTGTTTCTTCATTTTCTCTGTGTCTGCCTCACTACCACTCGCCCCCTCAGGAGCCCTGACAAGGAGCACAGAGGTATAAGAGACTTTTTCTCAGTAAAATATGAATTAATACCTTCTACTCTGTAAATATTTAACACCACTTAAACTTACAGCTCCCCACTGGGCCTCAGCACGGAACTGTCTAGAGACTGTGGGAATGGGGGGAGACAGAATGGTAGAAAGGCACAGATTAAGCCCAGATTCAATTAACATAGCACGCTAGCTCTGCGGTGTCCAGGGAAATCATTTTGAGTGAATAAACACATCATGCTGGCTGTCTCTATGCGCTGTTTGGTAAATAATTTATATATATATATATATATATATATATATATATATTTTTTTTTTATGTAGAGAGAGAGAGAGAGCAAGAGAAGAAGAAGAGAAGGAAAAAAGCTCTCTGGAAACATCCCCAGGTGAGAGCCTCAGAACAAACTGGGCTGTGATGTTTGATTTGTAGATGGTTAAGGGTCACAGCTTCCATCTTCACTCCTCATTACTTGATAATGCTAATTGGAGAGGAAGCGTTTGAGTGGATTTTACGCTGCTGATTGTTTTGATTATTCATGGGTGCGTATGGAGAAATGTTGTTTTTTAACCCACACCTTTATTCATATGTGCACAAACGTGCAACATCCTACATGCATGCTGTACACATTGCTCAGGATTGCTTTTTGCTGCACCTAAAGAGTGATGAGTCTGTCAGCTACCACAGAATATTAGGGCCATTGTTAGTAAAAAAGAAGAAATACGAAGCTGGGGGTTGGTGGTAAAAACAACATTTTCGAGATTAAAGCTGTAAATATATGAAAAATGCCTTTAGACATGACCAATCATGGTAGCTCCAATGCCATATCTGTTGGAGATAGACCTTTCATCTTCACAGGCATGGGCTTGTCATTCTCAAGCATTGGTCTTAAACTGAACCACACATGCATGTAGGGCATTGTTGTAAGATACCAGGGTTACCCTGGTCACCTAAAGTCCACTTCCAAACCTCACTCCGTATCTCACTATGGGACAACATCACAAGCCCTCCCCCATGTGCTAGCACGCAGTTAACATGAACCTACACTCAGGACTGTGTGAGCCTATAGAGGTGGAGTCCCATCCAGGCAGTAAAGATAAATAAATATATGTTGGGATGCCCAACAGGCAGCAGCACAGATCTGGGGGGGCCCATGAGCTGGCCATACTTCTGGTGGTGTGAGCCTGCAGGCTCTCCAGCCAGAATTATAGCCACCACTACGCAGTGCGAGTCAGAGCCCTCCTTCTATTAGAAAGGACCCAAGATACATTGGGTTCGCTACTCTTCCTAAATGGTCCTTGGTCCTGTCCACATAGATGCGTAAAGATCTCATTGGAAAGAGAAAGGTGAGAGGCAAGCAGCTCCAGCGTAGGGTGCGCCATCCAAGACAAATGCTTCCCTCAGTCCAATTAGTATTGGATACAGCAGCATGTTTGTCCATGGATGACCAAATGTGTCTGCTCTCTGCCATGCGTCTTTTTTTCTGAACAAAAAGAAGAAGCTCCTTGCGTGAGTGACATTGTCAAGTCCAAGCCGGATGGTCTTCTTAACAGTGCCTGCTTAACGGCGCCATCGGGCGTGTCTCTCTCTTCGCTTCCTCACTGCTGATGGTGCAGGGGAGAAAATCACCCAAATATGCGAGCCTTCATCAAAATGTGGCTCGCATCTGATTCAGAGCTGCTCCTACACATTTACTGAACACCCTTGGGCTGAGTGACAACCCGAATGGCAGGGTCTGTGTCTCCCTGGAAAGCAAACCTGAGATATTTTCTGAGTGAAAGATATGCACTTACGTGAAAATAATAATCCTGCAGATTGAATTGAACTGAACAGAACACAACACTGAGTGTGAGCATCCAGAATCTGTATCTGCTGAGTTGAGTATTAAGAAAGCGTAAATCCATTGGACGTAGTGAATCTTCTTCTTTTGGGAGGAATGAAGAAATACCAGGAGTAGAAGCCAAGATGTATCCCCTCCATCGGCACAATTCGAATTGCCCCGAGGCTAAATAGATAAGAGATTTTGCTTTCTGGGGCTTGCCCTGGGGCCTCTAAAAAACCCATAGAGTCCAGGAAAGGGCATGGCCTGTGTGAGTTAGAGATAACTGGTCCCTCCCAGACAACCCTTGCTCAAACACTGATATCAGCTCCTACGAGGACCGCCAATGATATAAGTGTAGATACAGTATCATCTGACTTACAACACTGTGCCATCAAGTCTTTATATCCACTCCTCAAAGGTTAGGAGCTCGAACTCAGCATGGTGGGTTTGTTCAGTTTTCCTGGAGGCCTGGTGGATCATTTTGGAGAGACACAAGTAGAAATAAAGTGTAAGGGAGCTGGGCAGAACGCCGCTGGAAGCCATTCTACTCAAGTGGAACTTGAAGAGATTCCATTATCAGAGGCACAATTCAGCTGCGTTTCAAAGTTCTCTGCTTCCCTCACTTACAATCAATACTTTGTTTTTACGGCCGTCCTGCGGTCAAAGAAGCTGAGAAGTTAGATGTTTCTTTCCCTGTGTGTGAGTGTATAAGTGTGTGCTCATACGCTTGCCTAGCCATTGATGTGGGAGTGCTTTGTTGTACTTCAGAGAGCACATGACTTTTATCTTTAATGTATGGCCAATAGATAGCTTGTAAAATAATGTCAGATTTTAAGGATTGGAGCACAAAACTGCTTGAAAGCCTCAGGTCATCACAAAGAACAAAAAATATTGTAGGGATGTTTTTTGGCTTAAGCCATCTTTGGTATAAACAGGCACTGTAAATATAAAAGTCAGTCCCTGGGAGATCAGGCAGGCTGTAGCTTGAAGATTCGCTTTTTGATGTTTTTGATGTTTCCAAAATCGCAGATCTCAAATGGTATTTGCAGTGATGCCGACATTAAATGCACGAGGCACTGGTAGCTCAGGATCTGCAAGGCAACAGGCCTTTGCCTCTTTACTTCATTCCCTTTTTCATCAGGCACATGCAAAGCTGCAGTGTTTTCGTTTTAAACTCTTTCTACAAAAAAGTATAAAGTAGGAGCTCAGGATTACTCTCATTTATAAATAAATCACCCTTAGAAGATTACAGATAATTGATAAAGCTTTTATTTATTTCCATTTCATTAGCATGTACAGTCACTACATACCGATGGACCACTCTGAATTAACCGAAACATTGTTGGGCAGATGCCAGGTGATCCGTCTCATGCCCCCTCTTCCTCTCTCTGTCTCTCCCTCTCTCCCTGTTGTAAACGAGCAATTGATATTCCAAGAGGAGCTCAGCACTGTACCCTCATCGATCGGCTGAGCAGATTCATATCCATAGAACTTTTTGGCAAGGAACTTTTAGTATAACATTCATGCTCCCAGTGGCTTCTTTGATAAGTCAGGCGATAACAACCATAGATGGGGACACCAGCTGGAAAACACACATACATATTATAAAACAGGTGCAGGTTTTTTACTACATGAGGTTGGGGACCAAGAGCACAAGTATAATTAGATTTAGAAATTGTGGTTGTCTTATACAGAGTGTGACAACATACATTTATGCAGAGGAGTTATTCTATTTATTATCATTTAATTCATTTTATTTCTAACAAAAGAATGATGTGTTGATTTACAAAAGCGAGGCTGTGAACAATGGTATAATTACTATGTTATACATGCTCAATGTAAATAATCTGTTTCAGCTGAGCCAAGCAGTCCCTCCTCCTTAATGACTTGTGCTATTTTTCTGCTTCTGGTGCCAGTGGAGGCTGTGCCAAACTCCTATCAACCAGCACAGTCTTTGAAAGTCATCCAGAAGAAAAAGGTGAGCATCCATCCCACGTACTGTACATTCACACATATACTGCAGACACACACAATAGTGTCTGGGTGCACAATCACGTTTCATTTCATGTATGTACCTGTAAGTAAAAGTTTACTAATAAAGTTTACTTTAAACACTTTAAAGGCCTGGTCACATCAGCATTTGAAACGTTGAAATTGAATGGAGTAATCAGTTTCTTTCAAAGGAGTTCTGCCAATAGCGAATTTGCTCGTAGGGTAATGTAATTCCCCCAGACGGAGTTTTTTGATTAACACTTCAGTGAAGGTAAACCCACAAATTTGCGCTATCTTGACAGTGAAGTACTAACGACCATAGTAGCTCGTAAGCTTGCAACTTCCACTTTAAATTAACCTCCTCTGTCGGAACATAACGTTGCTATAAAAGAGGATTTGTTTACGGAATGTTGTGAAACGGGAGACATACAAATACATCTAATGAATGAATTGTGTGAACATAATGTTGCATTAGCGACACAGCAGAGGAGTTTCCGAGTTTCAGACAGTTAGCAAGCTTGTTAGCTTGAAGAGTTTTTTTTTCCTCTTTTCAATATTATTGTTTATTGACCAGAATTTAAAAAAAAAAATTCAGAGAGCAAAACTCCAAGGGGAGTAAAGTAATTGCTTCAGCTTTTGTGACCAACTAGCATGCCAGCTACGGTACTTAACCAAGTAGCTTTGTGAGTAGTCCCAAGCCTGGTAATACGAAGATGCAAAAAGTTGCAATTTGATGATAAATAATCTGATTAATTAGAAATGGTGAAATGATTTAATAAAACACTCTATTATCAAAACAGTAATCAAATAACAATTAATTAAACTCTGTATTTAATTACTATTAGCTTTTTTCAGCTCTGTTCCAGCATAATCTGTTCATCTGGGCCCATGCTCTGGACCCGTATAACGTATAATATTTCTTATTTTTGTAGCTGTCACACACTGTAGCTGTTATTTGACACCCATTAATTTCAGAAGCACCCTATGTCATTCTGCTCTGAAGCCTGACCTGAGTAGTAACTATGTCACAAAGATTTTATAATCGAAATATTCTACAAATTAAGGCAGATTAATGTTGCTGTTCCACTTTCTGATGTATACAGGCCTTTTCCTCTACATTAATAGTTCAGGACACATGTATGTAAGCAAGTGAAATGTTTTGCACACTATAAGATTTATACCCGGCAATCCTATACACATAGGTTTAAGTGTGTGGGCGTGGGTTTGTGTGTGTGTTTGATTTAGGGTTTGCTCGTGTGCATGAGTGTCAACAGCGTAAGTGGCTGATGTGAGCTGAGTTTTATTAGGTTCATTGCCAGTGTGACCCTGGCCTGTCTGTACCAGAAATCACCTGACATGAGTAGAAATATGAGCTGCATTCTTGACCAAACACATGCACACACACACGCACTCAGTCAGCTAAGCTTGGCAAAGAAGTTTTGGATAATACTAATAGCTTAGGGAGAGAGCGGTGGATTTAGGATGGAGACAATGGGGTGTGTGTAAGGTCTGTAACGATGCACTGACACCAGGGAGAGAAGAGAAGATGGAGAAAAAGAAGCGTGATTATATGGGAGGAAATACAGATCTGAAGCTCATGAAAGTGACCACAGAGGGAGAGAGGGAGGTATAGTCGGAGTAAAAGGCTAATTGAGGAAATTGCAGTTTGAGTAAGGGAAATGAGGAAAGAAAATAATGAAAAGGGAAGTACAGCATAGATGAAAATTTAGATGAAGATTACTTTGTTAACCAATTTGCAGGCAGTGGATGGAATCTTCCTTTTTGCATATCTTTCCAGACATTACATTATGCATTTAATGCAAGAGTTTCAGTTCAGTGCCTCTGTAAAAAGGTTCACTGCCTTGCTTTGGTACCCTTTTAGCAGTGTAGGTAGAGAATGTTGCCGTGGATTCGAACAGTAAATTCTTGTTTAGTAGATTATTTTCCTCGAGGCCATTCCAAATAGTTTTCCCCTCACAGTTCGAGAGGAACAAACCACAGCTAAAAGGATGAAGGTAACTCAGCAATGCTACAGCTGAGTCGAAAAGCCAGATAGAAACCGAACGAAGATGGAGCACGGGAGGGAAAAAGTTGCTGTGTTTTTGCAGGTTCCGCCATTTCAACTGCGATTGATCACCTCTAGGACCCTGGCAATGAAATTCTACCTGCGATGTGAACACGGCCACTGGCCTGCAGCCACTCCTGCACAAACACACAAACACACACACACACACACACACACACACTAACACGCAAAGGTTTAGGCCCCCTGACGTATACACATGCGCTGATGAACACACACACCCGCTCATATACTCAGAGAGTTGCCAAGGTCCTGCACGGGAGCTGAAGTTAACACTGCAGTGTCACATGTGAGAGAGCTCACCTGGCGTACAGCCCAGATCTGACACACTGCAGTGAGGCTATCACCATCTCTCTCTCTCTTTGTTTGGACATGTTCCAAGTTAGACTGTTAGCCTACACCTCACCCCTTTGTGTCTCTGATCTCGTCCATTCACCTAAAGACCACCTCTGAAACAATGTGTGTGTGTGTGTGCTACATATAGCTGCCCCTATTCTTTTCCGATCCCAGAATGGCTTGAATCCAGCTTTGATTTAGCAGCACTATACACGTGAAGCTTTCAGACATAGAATGTCATGCTGTCTGCTATGAGAGGCAACAATGAAAGTATTGTTAATGGGCCATACCATATCATTTTTCAATGAGATTGTGTTTAAACTGCTACGTGAATGTATCATTGAGAAGAAAAATAAAGGCTTAATGTTTACTCAGACAGGTTTTCATACAGCACAGCAATGATTTAAATCAAATGGCTGTCTGGGTAGGTGATAACAATGTATCCAAACATCTGAAATTGTCCCACATGCAAAAATGGTCAGGAAAAAAATAGAATATGCACATTATTTATTTTATCTATTTTTATCTTTTACTTTTTATTTTTCAAATGTACAGCACTTTGAGCTACATAGTCTGTATGAAATGTGCTATATAAATAAAGATTATTAGTATTACTATTATTATTATTATTACATATTTCTCCAGGTTTCTCCTTAACTGAGGTTTGCGTCATTTTTGGATATATTCGCTTATTCACTTTTTCACAGAGAGTAAGATAAGAGGATTGATACTCCTCTCTGGGGATCATTTACAAAGACTTGATTGCAGCTGCTTATCCCACAATGCATTTCGCATAATTTGCATCCGCTATCTGCCCAATCTCATGGTCTGACTCACGGAAGTTGTTGCAATTGTTATATTACAGCGCAAACACAGCCATAAAGTTTTGTAGATGGCCGTGCAATTTGCCCTTTTTTTCCGTACAATTGCAGGAGCCCATGTGGTGAAGCATAAATGTGCTTGAGGCCAGTGTGTTTGTAGTCGGTGCTGAGAGGCAGCCTGAGCCAGAAGCCCTATGCTGAGCTGGTTCGGACAGGCCGAGCCCCCTTTTATTTATAGGCTTGGTTCGAGTCTGCCTTAGGCTAATTTGAAGTGTGTGAAATTATACACAATGATTTATAGAATATTGTGAGAATTATTTTGAGAGATTTCAGATATTTCTTGAGTGAATACCAGCAGCATTTCTACCTCTGTAGAAACGCTAAGTGCTTCTCCCTATTAAGAGAGATGCTGTACACATTTATGCACAAGGCACCGCACTGTAACTTCATTGATTATTCAATTCTCTTTTTTTTCTCATATATTTTCAAAAAGGAACTTTATCCATTTTTTTATTCATTTATTCAAGATTTATTAATTTGTTGTCCATGATACCGCTGTCATTGCATCCTATAAATGTGTCCCAAAGTAAATGAGTTTGAGCAGACACCCCTTTAAATGCACTTCAGTTCACTTCTGAATAAGCTAATTATTTCACTGCATGGGGCTATTAGCGCTGATCTTTGTGAAATGGACTGTTTTTGCAGTGAGGATCATTTGCTTAGACAGGGGCTGATTTTGCACCAAATCTATGTATATTACCTGAGTTCTTATTTAATAGCTGATTAAGATCATCAGAAAATGTGAATTTCACTTCGGTAAGGTAATTAGGAATAAGCTATCAACAGGAAACTCCATATTTAGTTAAAAAAAATATCGGACATCTAATAATAAGTCATGCTTCGGAATGCCTAGACAAGCAAAACTCTCAGAAGATGGATTAAACCAAAATGTACCGACGCCCATGTGTGATTCTGTAGCATTTGTTTTGAGTCTACAAGTATTTTTTTTTTTACCCCAAATGCCGCTCTAGATAAGTTGCTAGAACTGTTCAGCAAACAAGGTACTTGAATCATGTGACTTTGTTTACGACCGTGTAATTGGGCAGTTTGGACCTAATCAAAGCAAACACAAAAAATGCAACAAAGCAAACGCACCCCCGATGCTTTGGACCAAAGAAAACAGACTCCCTGTGTGATTGTGTCCTCTATTTCAAATATGAAATGTGCAATTTAATACTCAATACATCATGAATATCAGCATGGATTGAGCCATTTTCTATTTGTTTTCTTGCATTCAGCGCTGACAAGGCAGTCACTGACTGTGTGTATTCCTCCATCGATCCTATAATTCACACTCACCTGCCACATAGATGCATGCATTTCTCCGCTGCACAATGGCCCAGTATAAAGCCATTTATAACATAATGTCAGAGGGATTGTAAATATCACTGTGCAGCAAAAAAGTCAAACAATGCATAGCTAAAAAAACAGTCCTTGGAGGGAGCGGGAGGGGGAATAATACCATGTTTTCTGAATAAAATGAGCCCATCTCTTCAGTGAGAGAGGAACAACAATGCCCTTGCTGCATAATAGCATAACAATATGCCGGCTTTCGTCCACGCATAAAGGAATTACTTGTATTAGAGAATAAATGGAATGCATTTAGTCTCCCCAAATGTATGATTTTGAATATCTGTGTGCACATACTGGAAATTTTTGTTCAGTACAAAAGCCACAGGACAAAGTTACCTTGTAACATGGAGCTATAGTCACTGCTTTATCCTTGCCTGGGTGTGCAAGGGTGTGTGCGTGTGCCTATACGTGCACACGCTGTCGTGTGGGTTACTATAATTAATCACAATTATCAGGTTGACTAATGCAGGTGTAGTCTCACTGGGAGAGGCAATTTACAAGTTCAGCAGGAAAAAATACAACCAAGAGAGAAAATGGCGCAAAAATACATCCAAAGCAACACAAAGAAGAAAGTTTAAATGGCGAGTCGCCTGCTGTCTCAAAATTAAACATTTTAGCTTTGTAAACCGCCAATGTCCTGCACGTAAAAATAATCTTCTTTGAAAGTGGAACTTTCCGCTGAATTTCAAAATGGCTCACGTGAAGAATTCCAGACAAGGACAATTTATTTATGACACCACAAGTTAATAAAATGCACAAAGCACTGAAAGATGACAATGTAGGTCCCACTTCAAAGTGACAATATTCATTTCCCCCTCTTTTGTAGTTTCTGGCAGTTTATCACGCACAGGCACAAACTGGCACACGTCCCCTCTTCCTCGGTGGGAAAAAATCCAACTTTTCATCAAAGCAAAGAGGGTACAAGCTAAAGTTCAGGACAACCAATCGAGGGCTGGCTTATCCTGTCTTCAGAGAGGCAGGAGGAAGAAGGGAGGGAGAGGGGGAAAGATGGAGGAAGAGGAGAAGGAGGAAATGTGGCGATGGAGAGGGGATGGAGTGGGGGTGTACGCTGGCAGAATATGAACGAAGGCATCCCTCACTCCTGTTGAAACGCTAATGAGAGTCCAAATTCACAACTGGCTAATTAACCATGATACCCTGTGACATGGAGGGTGGAAGGGAGGAGGGGAGGGGAAAGTGAGAGGGAGGGAAAGAGGATAGGGGTGGATGTGGAAGGTAAGGGGTGATGAAGAAGGGAGAAAGGAAGGTGGGTAGTAAAAATGGAAGGAAGATAAAGGGGTAGACAAGAGAAAGAAAGAGAGGACAGTAAAACTTACAAAAGGGCAGGAAGTATAAAGAGTGGCAAGGAGAAGGAAAACGGAGGGAAGGAGGAGAGAAATGAGGCCAAGTGGAGAGGAGTTTGATAAACCGCAGAAGAATGGAGGGAGGAGAGAAAAAAGAAAAAGGAGATGGGAGGGAGAGAGAGAGAGGCTGCAACTTTTATCAGGTCAGGGAGACAGCGAGGGCAGAGAAAAGGAGGGATAGTGAGGGAGGTGGATGGGAGGGAACGAAAGGAATCATCCTTTTTCATTTACCGAATAATGAGGGGGTCTATGCATTTATCAGGAGTTGCTGTGTTAACTCCTCCTCTCCGCTTTCATCCCCTCTCTCCCTCACTAGCCATCCGTTTACATGTGGAGCATGTTAATCGATTTGCTCACAGTAAGAGTAAACACACGCGGCAAAGAAATGGACGGTGAATGAATCATGCAGTGTGTTGTTTGTGCAAGAGTGTGTGGGGGGAAAAAGAAAGAATGTGTGCTTTGCCTTGCACGCTAATTCAAGTGCACACACTGTATTCACCCAGTGTAGTAAACAGGCATTAAAACCTGTAGGTGTCCACTCACACACACACACACACACACACACACACACACACACACACACACACACACACACACACACACACACACACACACACAAACAATCGCTCATACATGCAAAAGTGTGTGATGGCAGCAGAGGATCTTTGGTATTCTGCAGCGCTGTTAGCTCTATGAACTTGGCTGTTTTTCCGACAGCTTGACCTTTTGTTATGTATTCCTCCAATCACACAGCCTTAAATACTGTATTCATCACACGCATACTGTAAACACGCACACACAATTGGAGGAAGAGCACACAAACAAGTATGGCGCGCTGGCATGTGGGCATGGAATGTGAAGTTTGTGCAGAAGAGGCCTGGAAGACAAATTGTAAGGAGTGACAGTGTAGCTTGACAAAACAGAAAGCACTGTGTGTGTGTGTGTGTGTGTGTGTGTGTGTGTGTGTGTGTGTGTGTGTGTGTGTGTGTGTGTGTGTGTGTGTGTGTGTGTGCATGTCTTACAGCCAGTAATCCAACCAGGTGGCCAGAGGATTGCATGTATGTTTACGGTGGAAGAATGCTTTATGGGTTAAGGATTCATTTTGTCCTCTTAGTCTGCCTATTTGTCAGCTTGCCTGTCCGTCTATTTGTTTTTCTCTGTGTGTTCATCTGCCTGTCTGCCTCTGTTTGTTCCCTTGTCTATTGGAAGTCTATCTTCCATTGAGATTTTTACATTTTTTTCCACTTATACCTGTGTTCATTTTGATCTAATTCATCTTCACTCTGTCCAGCTGCCTTTTTTACAGTCTGCTTGCCTATCAGTTGCTCAGATGTCACTCTTTATAAACTATTTGTCTTTGCTGTCTGTCTTCTTCATTTGTTGAAGTCAGTCATGGTCTCTGACATGCACCTCCTTTTCCCCTCCCTCTGTTTCCTGCCAGTCTTATAGCAACAAACTGCCATAATGTCTGTCAACCGCCTCAGGGGGTTCTAGTCGCCGGGCTCTTAATATGTGTATTAATGCCTCTGCGTTTCCTTAGCAATAGCATGGAGACGCCTCGCCACATTTGTGGTTTGATTCCTTTGCAGGGAAGGAGTGAAACGCTGTCGATTGGGTGGCTCTAAATTCTGCTGTTTCATCCTCGCAGTACAGGAAGTGGTCAATTGAGGGCGCTAGACTGCAAGGTTTCGGCAGACAACAACAAAACAAGCCACGGGTCTCTCACAATGACTGAGCAGCATTACAGCTCTCACACACCGTTACTACTGGAATATCTGCCTGAGATTGAAATGAACTTCCATAGAATGGATTTCCTTTACCCACACACACACACACCCTCTTTCCTCCATCTCTCCAAACATCCATCCATCAATTTCCTCTGTTCTGTTATTTAGAGCATGTTAGTGCTGACAGAAGTTTGCAACCCATAAGTCAATGCAGACTCCAGTGAATTGTTGTGATGGAGAGGCCGCGAACTGCACCGAGAGAATTATGATCAACAATCAATAGCCATTGACGCACACACAAACACACCACACACAAACACACACTGTAAAGCTACATAAGCACACAAGGCTTCCATCACTTTGATGTGATTGTCACCGCACCTGTTTTTAATCAACTTCCAAGGCCACACACACACTTTTCTTCCACCTGTCTTCTCTCTCTCTGCAAAAAAAAAGAAAGAAAGAAAGTTACCAATAAATTATTATTGATCTCAGCGTTGGCTGCCGGGCTCGCGATGGATCTCACTTGTAATTTTCATAGTCTCTACGTTTATCACCCGAACAGTTTGTGTGTTTTTCCTGTTTACAGGTTATGACTTCTATGTGTTTGTCCATCTTTCATACTGTTTCTCTGTACTGCATGTGTGTTTTTCCGTGTGTGTGTCTGTGTGCATTGTAGTATTCGAGTTAACCTGAGTAGAATGGGTGACAGACACTTGCAGAAGGCTTAATTAGACTAGACCCTAAATTGAGTTTTAGTTTAAGACTAATGATCTGGTGTTGGTCTTGAACCATTGCACTGGTGTTGCTTAGACTCTTTAGTTGGATTGTTACACAACTTGTATACAGCCACAAGGTGGACACAATGACAGGAACAAAGTTATTCTACATATCCACAGTGTTATTTTGCCCACCCCTATTCTGCAGTGTGCAAATATCTTCAATTAACACCATGTCGGCGAGAAGGAAAGGGTTCCTTCTCAAAAGGCAGTTTTAATTAATTGGAAAATCATATAACACTTAACTGTTTGTTAATTTAGAAATATGACAGTGAAGTAAACACAGAAAGATGTAAAATTAACAAAAGCTAGCAAGACGTTCTTAGAATGAAACACTAAAGTAATAAGCTTTAGTTGAGTGTCATGTTTATTTTTTAAGAACTTCTCTGGTAAATTGTTCAAGCCTTTTGTAGAGGATTTGCAGTATATGAGATATAAAATGAATGTGTTAATGAGGATTTTCTGTCACCCTTCTTCAGACTTTAGCTACTTATTTTGTGTTCTACCTGTCAGGAGCTCTTGTCAGGTGCCATCCAGTTGAATAATCCCTGGAACATTTGCCACCCAAAAATGTAAAACAACCTTTGTGATTGTTTGTCGAGGTTGTGGTGGATATTTACCGGCTGGACATTTTTGATAATGCCACTAGTTTTAGTTCAGGGGACGTTGCTTTTCTTCTCCATACTATGTAAGCTAAAGACATCTTTAACTCTATAATGGCATGGGCCAGTCTGAAACATCTCAATTCAATCCATGAAATATATTGATCTCAACAATCGCTTTCTTGAATTAAAACTTTGGAGACCATGTTGCAATGACAGTGCTCACTTCGTACACAAAGTTAATGGAATGGATCATTTATTTTCAATACTTTAATTGATTTACTTTATTCAAAAGTGTGTGCTGGTCTAGAATCAGATCGCTTCACGCAGTTGATTAAAAACCCAGTTACACAATATCTCAAGAGAGAATATTATCTTACAAACGGATACTACAATGTAAATGTAATTAATTCTGATAGGAGCTAGATGCAATAACAGTATAGTGTGGAAAACTGTATTTCCCTTTTCCCACAATTGCAAGCGTCTGTGTGGTTGACAGAGAGAAAGCCATTGGCGTCTCTGGACAGATTAGTAGAAGATGTTTCAGAGCGAATCCAGGATATGAAGTTTCTCTGAATAGGATTCAAAGAGGAGTCTTTCCACAGACTACGCTACATTTGTAAAAAGAAACATTCACTAGACATAAAAAGCTACAGATATGTAAAGGTGGTCTAAATGAGTTGCCATCACCATAACAAAGCTGCAGCAGACTGTCAAGCTTCGAGTGTAAAATGTGATCAGAATGGATATTGGCTGGGTTTAAAAGCTTGTTACTTGAATTAGTGACATGACAACCACATTTGAGCACTTCATATCCAAATCCATTGAGAAAATCATACTGGACGGAACTAATGCTGCAACCTGCCAACCTGCAGATTGAACCGATGTCAGGTGGAGGGGCTCGTCAAAACACTACTCGTCATCCGGACATCCACTTTTTAACATCAACTGCTGATGACCAGAATGAAGTTCACCAAAGGAACCAAGAAATGCAAAAGGTTCCCTTAGCGATAAAACACCACATGTGTAAACTGAATAAATAAAGATATATGTAAACGTCTGTTTGTTCGCAACCTAGACCCAATTGTAACATCATGCACCTCATGCACATGATAACCTCTTTGCAAACTTTTGAGGAAAAGTAAAAAATATACTTTTTTTTTTTTTTTTATACCTTGTGGTTGGGGACATGGTCCTTGCTCAGCTGCAGGGGAGGGAGGTGTGGGAGTGGCTCAGGGGAACAGTGCCAGGGTGAGTTTAACTGGCACAGCTGTTACGTGTTGCTGATTATCCTTTGTCCTGATAAGCAGTAGCAGGCTGGAGCTCTGGTGGCTAAGGACAAAAAAAATAAAAAGGTATAAACACGTTAATTCTCAACTGATGAGTCCTTGTGTCCAACTCTTTTTCAAATTTTCATTGTTTCTACTTATTTCCCTCCCTCAATGTGCTGTGATTTAAAGGAACAAACAAACCACTGTAAAGTAAAATGCCTTCCTCCCTGTCTTCATTTGACTTTCTCCCATCCATCTTCCTTTGCATTTGCAGCATTCCCCTCTTGCAGCCCGCCTCTCCACCTTCATTTTAACTCTCCCTTCTCCCTAACTGTATAACAATAAATGATGGCCATGCTTGTTGTTTCTTTACTCGTACCACTCACTCTTTTTTTGACTTGATTTGGAAGAAACAGACAATAAATCTGTAATACAGCCTTGCTTTCCCACTGTTTCTCAATTTAATCATGTTTCTGGTCCGCCTCTTGACTTTACTTTTGTTTGAACTGCACCTTTAAGACAATAAAGTCTTGGCTCCAATTGTGTTTCCTCATATAGCGTTGCTGCTGGCGGATTTCCTTCCTCTAACATCTGTCAAAGGACCCAGGCAACCCTCAGGCAGCCAGCAGCCAATATGAATGGAGACCGATACAGGGGCATGGTCTGAAATAGTCAACCGTGTATTACTGCCCCGGAGAAGGGTACTCAGCCACACACACTTGCACACAATGGAACACTGGATTCAAGCTAACATCAGACACACACACACACCTACAAAGATAGACAGAGGTATTAGAGCCTTAGGAGAAGCTCGTGCTCTCTCCAACCTCATTACATCCACTGGCCACAGGTGGATGTAATGTCTCTTATATCCGCAGGGACAGAAAGGCCTAAGAATGTGTCAGTATGTGTGTGTGTGTGTGTGTGTGTGTGTGTGTGTGTGAGAGAAAGAGAGAAAAAGGCATGTGTGTGCGAGGTTGGATTACACATGTGCTACCATCATTCCTTTAACCTGCAAGTAATGGGAAATCCTGGAGAAGCTTCAAACCGCACGATGCCGACCCATCTCAGCACCTTGTTGACATTCTGTATATGACGGCTACATGTTGGCCTCAGCTATTTCATTCTCTCTTTCATTTCTTCCTCTGCACTCCACATCCATCCTCTTCTCTTAGGTTTGTTTAAGCTGACTCAGGGTCACTTCAATTTAGCTTTTTGGCCCTGGGCATCTGCGATCTACACTGCTAAGGTATATTGAGCTGTGTGTTTGTGTGAGTGTGTGTTTGTATGTGTGTGTGTACGCGTGGTTGTGCATGTGGCTGATTTTTATTAGTTTATATTGGAGTTGGTGGTTGGCAGCCAAATAGAAGTCAAAAGTCAAATGCTCTTTGTTTGAGTTGTGGGCGAGAAAATACGTGCGCAGAAAAATGGATGGACAGACATGGAGAGACAGAAAGGGTGTGGTGTGTGTGTGTGTGTGTGTGTGTGTGTGTGTGTGTGTGTGTGAGTGTGAGTGAGTGTGTGTGAGAGAAAGAGGAAAAAGGGGCAATCTCAACCAAACTCAGCCTCTCTTCACTTGATTAAGTACCCACTTAGCTTGTACTTTGAAAAGTGGACTCTTGCGCTGCCGTCGTGGTTGGCTGTCCGTGAGAATTGAGACAAGGTGGGCTTAAAATCTCTATTCCAACAACCTCCCAAAATTGCAACTGTTGCTAAACAACAGTGTTTGTATGAGCAATTGGTGTTGCTATGTTACGACCGTTAACAGCAGAAGTCAATGGCTTAGCATCCTGTGGACCATTTAGCCATTTGCAGTTTAGATGCACGTCTTTATCCTCATCTGACAAAGAAGTCATCAGTTGTGAAAAGCAGTTAAGCAGTTAGGTTGGTCCGAGACTCAACCAGAAAGAAAGAAAGAAAGAAAGAAAGAAAGAAAGAAAGAAAGAAAGAAAGAAAGAAAGAAAGAATTATAGATAAGCAGACTGTAAATAATGCAGTTTTCTTTTCTTGTTTTGGCTTTCTTGACTCCGATTCACTTTAACGATGAAAATGCTTTTCTGCTCAAACAACACCATTACTGTCTCCCTCTCCTTCTTTCCCCGAGAACACTGATACGGTTCTCTAGCTCCCAATCAAATGCTCACTTCATTAGCCCTCTTCTCATCTCTACTCATTGGCCCTTGAAAAAGAAGGGCAGAGACACACACAGGCAGTCAGATGGGCACATACACACTCACACACCCATTGCCCAGTCAACCCCCCAAATACACACACACACACACACACACACACACACACACACACACACACACACACACACACACACACACACACACACACACACACACACACACACACAGGCAAACACACAGAGTGGTTCTGACTTTAAATAATGAGTGAGCTGTCACATCAGATCAGTGTCTGGGCCTCGGCATGGCCTGGTGGTCAGCAGGACGGATGGGAGTAACCGCTTGTGGCTGACACCCTCAGGACACATAGGGAAGGAGGAGGAGAGGGAGGCAGGGGGAGGAAATGAGGTGGGGTGGTGTCTGGAGATAGAGAAAGAGAGAGAGTGTGAGAGAGAGTGATGGAAATGGACAGAGCTGGAGTCTGCTGCTCTGTTGAGATAGGACTGAGGTGTATGAGGAGAAGAGAAGTCAGGAGATTGGAGGATGAGAAAGAAGAGAAGAAGCTGAAACAAGGGGAATAATATGGAAAGACCAGGGAAGGAATAAAACAAGAGGACATATATTAGAAAAGAGAGGGAGGGGGAGCGAATAAGGAAGAGGATATGAAGACAAAAGAGGAAAGAAAGCAAAGCCTTTAAGCAAAAGGGAAAAAGAAATTAAAGGATAAACAAGAAAAATAACATATGAGAGTAGTGGAGGAGAACAAGATACAAGAAAAATGGAAAGGAAAGAAAAGGAAAGGATACAAGAGAAATGACAAGGAGAGAAAGGAAAGGAAAGGAATGTAAAAAAATAAGATAAGAAAGGAAAGGGTATACAAGAGGAAAGAGTAGGAAATGAAAAAGGAAGAGGAAGGGAGAAACAAGATAAAAAAAATAAGATGTAAAGGACAGATAGCTGAGGAGAGGTGGGGGCAAATAGAGGGAAGATGGTGGTAAAAGCTAAGTCCACCCTAATAATGGGCGCGAAGCAATCCCCTCGCGACAATGGAAGGAGACAAGATAGAGGATGGGAACACAGAGGTAGGATATCTGGCTGTTCGTCCGGCAGAGGTCAGAAATCATTACTCAGTGCAGCCTACTGAGGCCCCAAATCTCCCTTTGTCTTTTTCTCCTTCCTTCTATCTCTTACTCTGCCATATTTTTTTTGGTGCTGATAATGAAGACTGACAAAAGAATAAGTAGGTGAATTACAATGTGACTTAATTAATTTCCAGAATAGGAATTCATAATGCACCTCAGATGATCCGCTTACAGACCGTGCCATCTCATTCAGTCAAACTATTAAATGAGGTATTATGAGGTCTACTTGTGTTGCTAATACCCGGGTAAATACACTCCCTTATAGTTCTTAACTGCCTACGAGAACGCCAACAGCACAGAGATTTGTATACACCCATATTTTCCTCCTTGTCCCTAGCGTAAACCCCCCTTACACACACACACACACACACACACACACACACACACACACACACACACACACACACACACACACCGCCTAGCTAAACCCATCATCTTTATTCAATATGGCCCCTGGTATGCATTTTAAGTCGGCTTAACTTGTCATAAAACTTCCATTTTTTGGAGTGTTGACTCTTGCTATCTCTCTCTCTCTCTCTCTCTCTCTCTCTCTCTCTCTCGCTCCAAGTCTCTCTCTCTTTATCTAATGCCCACCCCCACATTACACACAAACCAACAGACATACATACACACACAAACATTCGCTTAATGCTTGGCTACATGAAGAACATCTGAATAACTACGGTAATATTGAGCCATGTCAATTTGTCAGGCAAATCAATCTCCATAAATTCAACAGAGATATAGGAATTACCCATATCTAGCTAACGACAACACAGGCATATCCACACACACACACATGCAGGTATATCAATCCCAGTTACCCCAGGGGGCTGTGAGATGGTGCCAATAATAGGAAATGGAGGACACCGTTCTCCAATAAAATCACAAATAAGCATATTCCCCTGACAGTCTGGATGGGCTCTGAGAGAGATGTTCCGTAATATTGCTATGTCTCTGTGCATGCCCTATGTGTGTGTGTTTGTGTGTGTGTGTGTGTGTGTGTGTGTGTGTGTGTGTGTGTGTGTGTGTGTGTGTGTGTGTGTGTGTGTGTGTGTGTGTGTGTGTGTGTGTGTGTGTGTGTGTGTGTGTGTGTGTGTGTGTGTGTGTTTAACGATAAATATATTTTGGCTCTTGGATAGATGGGGGATCTCCACGGTGATTTGTTTGCTTGGATTAAATGTCAGTTTTGGAAATGTGTTGTTATACCTGAACTCCTGAGAGAGAGACAGAGAGAGACAGAGAGCTAAAGAGGCATGAGAGACAGACAGGAGTGTGTGTGTGTGTGTGTGTGTGTGTGTGTGTGTGTGTGTGTGTGTGTGTGTGTGTGTGTGTGTGTGTGTGTGTGTGTGTGTGTGTGTGTGTGTGTGTCTTCACTGAATGACAGCAATCATTTGCAAAAGAAAAAGCATTCATGCAACAAAATAATTCACTAGGGATAGGTGCTCGCCCAAGTTTGAACATACTGTATTTGCATTGCACTGAATGCTTTCTTGTTGAAAATGCAACATAAATAAATTAAGCTATAGAGCTGGTGAAGTCATAAGTTATCATTTAGCAAAATTAACAACATGAAATCCAACCAACAGTTAGATAATTCTCGAGATCTGTGAGTTTCTGCAGCCCTTCGATGGCCTTTGAGTCCTCTCCTAATGCCCTGAGACACATTAGTGCGCTCACTGTCCAATCATAAGGTGGTTAGAACTGCAGGGAAGGTGACTCAGGCTGGGCATGACACCTTTTTATTAATCGTGTGCACTGTGACTCACATTTTCAACCTGTAATTTTTATGCTGAATGAATGCACAGAACATAAACATGAAACAACTGGTCTGTTTCACTGGCAAATAAAGTTTTTTTTTCCAACAACACAACTGCATCCTCAACGATGTAGACAAAAAGAGAGAAAGGCAGCATTACTTTGTATGTCACAGCAGCCTCAGTCAGGATAGTTTCAGCCGCAACATGTAAAATACTCTTACGATATTAAAACAGGCAGATTATACTTCATGACATATCTTTGGACAGCAGCCACAGAAATCGGACTGTGGAAATGTTTAAACTACAAGATGTCTGACCTGCCAGAAATCCATCCCACATCCTACATTGTCTTTTTCTTTACCTCTTAAGCAGAGTTGCTGATCCGCGTCCGGCCAGCACCATCTGACCTAGGTCTTGTTACCACCTGGAACAATAACATTCTGGAGCAGAACAACTGTTTTCCGATCCAGAAGCAGTTGTGTCATCATTGCCTTAGATGGAAACGTGAACGGACTCGTTGTCCTCCTCAGGCCCTGACCCCTGCACCTATTTTATATATACATATATATTACGTCTCTGAAGGGTCTTTTCTCCTTTTGCTTTATACAAACCCCCCCTGAAACGGCTTCTCGGTCTGTCTATCAAAAGTTTACCTTACCCATGCATGTTGGACGCAAATCTTATCAGCCAGCCAAACCAAAGTTAGACCTGTTTCCCTCTGTTGAGATCGATCTGCCACCCAATAAGACCCTCCTCTGGACATTTTGCCAGATGCAGTTTTCAAGAGAAGAGTTATCAACAGCAGGCATTTAGAACAAAAACAGTTGGAGCTTGGTTTGTTTGGGCAAATTGCTTCAGGTAGCAGTGAGACAATACAATTAAACCCAGGAAGTCCAGATTGATTAGCAACAAATCCATGAGTTTGAAGCAGAACCTGAGACAAGACACACAGGACCACGTCCTGCTGACACAGAGATGAACCAGCACATCAGTAACCAAGCACGTCCATCTGAAGGCGGCGAGGGCAGTTCCACAGAGGTTACATCAGCTGTAGCCTGCACAGACAGAAACAGTCTCTGGGTACAGTTACAACAGCTCGACCAACGCTGGAGACTTTTCTGTTCTCTTGGAGAAGTTTGTTTCCAAACAAAAAGGCCTAATGCCTGCCCAGCAGAATTCACACTCGTCTTGAATTCCCTCACATTAAGTCTGAACTTTTTATGTACTTTAGAGAAGTGTTTTTGTGCAGTAAAAGTGAAAAATCCAAGGAGTTTAAACTCAAAGAGTAACTCAACGCACGTATCAAAGGATTCCCTGCTGTTCACTGGCAACTGTGTACAAGAAGCTCTATTCCTTGATATTCTTAAATTCAAAGAGCTTGATGTCAGCAAGTTATTCACACATACCATTCCAAGCATCACTGCTTATGACTTGTCTGTTGATTGGTAGAATGTCTTACAATTTGATCCCAAACCCTCACTTTTTTAAGGTTCCTAGAATATTAAAGTAGTTATTGATCAACTGGCATACACATTTACCCTAAATAATTGTATATTACACTCACACACACTAAAGTATTAGGTAATGTAAATTTGAAAATGTATCCAAATAAGCATTCAATTCTGACCTTCGAAGTCAACGGCAGGATCAGCAATTGTCCCATCATTTTTAATTTCCATCCCCACATACTTGCAAGCGTCTGAAGGAAAAAAAAACTAGCTAATCAGTGGCCTGCAGCTGCACTTTTTGAGACACCATGGTCACTGCTGGAGTCAGAGATGACGGAGAAACGGTCCTACTTCTTCCCTAAAGTCAGCGATGTGGCAACGTTTTGCCTTCCCCCTTTGTTATTTAAACAATTAACATGTCTTTGACCGAAGATTTAGAGAATCTAAATCTGTGTCAAAGCCCTTTGGTACATAAAGCACATCGGGCACCAACAGGAACTTGGTGCATTCAGGTGTAACTCTGATACAATCTTCTTTTTGTTGTGTCACAGTTTGTTAATAATTGACTGTTGAAATAAGTTATTGTTATTACATATTATTCATATCTTAAATTTTATCCATAAAAAACCATCACACTTGCAGCTGAAAGCCATCGATTAATCAATCAATCAATCAATCAATCAATCAATCAATCAATCAATCAATCAATCAATCAATCAATCAATCAATAAATACATAAATCAATCAATCAATCAATCAATATTTTTTCACTTATTCATGTTTATGATTCATATTTGATTTATCATTAAATTGTTTGATATACATTCATCATTTAATATTCAATTTGCTAAAAGAAACCGGTTTATGTTTTTATATATGTATATATACTGTATATATATATTTAAACATAATTATATGTGTATTTGTTGTTCCCAGACTGGTGAATTGTCCAGGGCTGTGTGGTGAGCCAGAATAAAAATGGGGTAGGAAGGTTGAAAGTAGCTATATACATTTTTGGAAAGAGCCAAACTATATTTGACTGTCAGTCAGTTGCTCCACCATATTAATGCAGAAACAAATCATATCTGCTCTATCGGATGGATTTCTATGAACTGTTGTACAATAATTCATGGTCCCCACAGGATAAATCCTCAGGACTTTGGTGTTCCCCTAACTTTTCTTCTTTCTTCTTCTTCTTTTTTTTTTACATATATCTTGAGAACTATTGGATGGATCACCATAAAATCTGCTCGAGATTTTCAAGGTCCCCAGAGAAGAAATTGTAATGACTATACTGATCCCCTGAAGTCAGTGTAGTCAGCTACAGCATGCAATGTTTGTGTGTATGGAGGGTTTGAAAAGCATGATTTGAGCAACACAAGCACTGTCTCATAGTACGTGAGGGTAGAAAAGCCTCCATTCCTAATATCTGAGGCAAGGACCCCATAGCTGTGGATCACTGGCCTCAGGTGTTCCAACTTCCATCTGATGGGTAACACACAAGGAGCTTATTAGGAGGACAGAGACAAAACAACAACCGGGCCAGAAAAGGCCTGGCAAGTGCAACATTTCAATTATGTCTTCTGTCATCCTCTCTCCCCCTCACATGAAACTAAATATGGGTAAAGTAAATGACATAATGAATTAATGAATACAGTTAAAGATGAAACTGCCTACATGATTACCTTGACATCTCAAAGGAAATGCCTCCTGCAGAACACCTACAATACTGTCTCTCTTATTTAGGTTTGAAGGCATCGTGTGTTTGTGTGTGTGTGTGTGTGTGTGTGTGTGTTTGTAAAGGGGAAGGACAATTTGTGAGGAAGGAAACAGTGAACAGCATGAGTTCTATAATGGCTTTCCTCCAGTCTGGCTTGTTTGGACTCTTGTCTTCCTCATGCCCTGACCCAGGCTCTAATCTTCACTCACCTCTCCTGTTGTCACAACGGCAGAAAGCTCAAAAACTATGCTCTATTATCCTACAACAACCTTCAAATATATATATGTTTCCCCCCCGAATCATTGGCTAACTTTGCCCCCTTTCTGATTCTTCTTTTTCCCCTTTTTTGCCTTTTACTCCCCCTCCTCCGGCGGCTACAAATGAACTACTGTCTATCAAATGTTTACCTTACCCACCTCTACATATCCATTTGAGCATCCAGAGGAGAGAAAATATAGCAAGGACATGTACTGCTGTTCTTATGCATGACAAAGCAGCAGATACGGTAGTCATTACTTTAAAATGATGGTAGACAAAAATATTTAAAAAAGAATAATTGTTCTCAAGATATAATTGTTTACAGTTTGTTTATTAGAAAAAAGAAAAATTCTAGTTTGCACATTCAATTAATTGTTATCAGTATTGATATTGTCTATTACTGGCCCTGTATTACTTTGTATCAAATTGAAACAAAATTAAACAATATTGCCCACCCCAATTTTCTCTGAGAAAAGGAAAATAACTTATTTGAGTGAATATGAAAATTGTGATCAGGATCAATAGATGTAACGTAAGTGTTTAAAAACCTCAAACAAATGATCCCTTTAAAGACAGGAATACAATTGTATAAAAGTATGTAACTGGTAAGCTGTTTCCCTCTGTTTTGTTTTTGCTCTTTTATTAATATTGCTTATTTGTTTGCTGGCAGTCCAATATAGTTTCTGAATTTCGCAAAGTCAGCTTTAGACATTAATTCAGTCAGCAGCACAGGTATTGCTGGTATTATAGCTGAGCTGTTTTGTTCTGTTCCATTTTGCAGCATGTTTGAACTAATACTATTTCTGCATAGCGAAAAAAAGGTGCTGTATTAATGTGTTCTTCTTTATTTCTAATCAATGTTATGATGATAGAAGTATGAAATTGCCAACAAGGCTTTGAAATCATTTCATTAGTCTGTCTCAATACTGTGAAATCTGAGATATGATTTATGAATCACTCACATATGCTCCCTTACATGCCTATTATGGGTTCCTATGGACATTAGGGCATATCAATTCAGTATATATACACTGTTCTATTCACATGGAGTGCATCTATGTAGATAACATACACAGGTGCTCTAATTGGCAAACAAACAGGGCAGTTTATGTTTTTGTCTCGTGCCTCCATCTCTTGACCACTTTTCCTTTCGCTCTCTCTCACGCCAACATGCCAAGTGCCTTGTCTGCCCATCCATCATGCAGGGAGGCAGATGATTGGCCGGCATGGACTACTCCTCATAACAACAGTCTCTGCATGGTAACTGTTACTGAGGAGAGAAAATTACTAAACCCACGAGATACAGCCTGCTAAAAATAGCTCCTATCAAAAATCCCCGCTGCTTCGTTCACCCTGTGTGTGTGTGTGTGTGTGTGTGTGTGTGTGTGTGTGTGTGTGTGTGTGTGTGTGTGTGTGTGTGTGTGTGTGTGTGTGTGTGTGTGTGTGTGTGTGGGGGGGGGGGGGGGGTCGGTAGGTGTGAGTATGTGCATGTGGTAGCGAGACGGATAGAAATATGGATAGAGATAGCGAGAGAGAGTGAGAGAGAGGTGTGATACGTGACAGGGGGAATGATTGACTGACAGACCGACTGACACTCTAAATGGCTGACTGATTGTATGATTGATTTACTTACCACCTCCTGTCTTCACTAAGTAAGTAGCATAAATCAGCACTGCAGCAAGGAGCAACATTTTAAAAAGACTCTGCTAGGCCTTCAGGGTTTTTCTGGCTATTTCAAGACGGATAAAGTTACTGACACCTAGACACACGCACACACATATGATGGCAACTCAGCATCAAAAATACATAGCTAAAACTCAAAATGGGAGTGTGGAAATGATGTGTGTGTGTGTGTGTGTGTGTGTGTGTGCGCGTGTGTGTGTGTGTGTGTGAGAGAGAGAGCCAAGGAACCCACTGGCCATACTGATGTGTCTAGTAGGATGAACCCCTTTGATGTACTCGTATTTATAGATATGACCCAGGGGCCAGTATTGTATTTAGCTGCCTGCAAGTTGAGCTAGGAGGAATGCTCAAACACTAATATTTCAGCTTGTGTGTGTGTGTGTGTGTGTGTGTGTGTGTGTGTGTGTGTGTGTGTGTGTGTGTGTGTGTGTGTGTGTGTGTGTGTGTGGTTGTGTTTATGCGTGGCTGTATGTGCGCGCATCCACAAGTGTATTTGTCTGTGTCCAAACTCAACAGCCTGGCTTTAAGCTTTTCTTGCTGTCGTTGCTTTCAGCGGCAGATACTGTAAGGTATTAGGCTCCAAAAGCCGGTTTATTGTTGTAGAAAATAACTTCAGAGCCCAGCTTTTGAAGGCCAACATTATGAAATTGGAAGCAGCTCTATCAACTGAATTTTTATTTCATGTCATTTCATTTCATTTCATTTCATTTCATGTCATGCTGTAGTGCTAATCAGCATTTTGGATCACAATTGTAATTTGCCGCATTGCAGAGCGTTCTGATGGAGATAAACCAAAGGGATAAAAAAATAAAAATTGACCCGATGTTAAGGGATTTTGGGAGTGCATTGTAAGAATTACAAATTATTGCATCAGATAGAAGATATTATTTTTAAGAGTTCAACTGTTTTCTTTTTTTCCCTTCTTGAAGACACAATGAAACAATAAGCCACACAAATAAACAAGCATAAGACAATTTACTAAATTCAAACATACACACACACAACATATCGAAGTAAGTGAGCGTTTTTAGTATATTTTGTTTTCCCCCTTTTGCCCGCAGTAAAGTCCATGGTGTACAATTGCCTGTTGGAATGATCTCTTTCAGAGTCCAAGGAAGCATTAAAAACTTAATCAAAATGCCCTGCTAATAAAATAGGCCTCTTCAAATGAAGTATGTCATACTAACAATTTCCCACTCTACTTTTCCGGAGTGCACACACAAACAAACACGCACAAACACATTTCGTCAGCACAATATCAATACATATTGGCATGCTGCTGTTGTGTCCTGCCATCCCTGCTATATTCCCCCCTCTCAGAAAAACTGCAGCACATTCTGCCAGCTGGAAGCCTTAGTGATTATTTAACTGCTCTAGGCTTAGCTTGGCAGCCCGCGAAGGGAGGGTGAGGGAGGAGAGGAGACGAAAGAGGGAGGAGAAGAGAGGAATTAGCAAGAGATGAGGTGTGTGTGTGGATTGGTGTGTGTGCGTGTGTGCGCCTATGTTTGTGGATGCTCTAAAAGCATTAATGTGCGAAAATTCACTAAGAACATCCCTGAGCCGATTTTAGAGTGTCAGATCCGCTTCCCTGCCGTGTGCATGCAAGTTCCCCTTCAATTGGGAATGCTGTGACAGTGAATCCGGCTATATGGATCAGTCCTTTTTTGCCCAACAGCTCCTAAACACCTTTCCCCAACCTCTCTAGTTCACATTTCATGAAGGATATTAACACAAATAATTAGCAGAGATGTCGTTGTGCTGGAGAGAGAGAAAGGCAAAGGAAATATGAAGGAATCCTCTCAACATGCTCAGAATAGTATCAATTGAATTCCTCCAGAGCCACAATAACATATCATAATCCTGTAATTGATATCCAATTCTGGAGTCCTGGATACACTAGATGTGTTGTTCTTCCTCCACCATGACGAATTCTCGTAAATATATTTCAATGATTGGCATAGTACTCTAATCCGAAAACACAAAGCATCATAAAAAGATTAAGAATAAATCATGTTTACATTGAAAATACAAAAAGGTAATTCAACACTTGCAAATTAAATGAAATATATTCAGAAAATGATTTCAGTGTGTTTCAGTTTACAATTATCTTTTCAAAAAAGTCTTGTTTAATTCAATGACAGCTTCACCAAGGAGAGTCTTGGAAGGGAAGGAAAGATGTTTAATTTCAAGGCAAATAGGTCATTTGAAATTAATTTAATTGCTTTTGTATATAGGGCATTCTGCAAAAAAAATTAAAATATTTTATTCAACACTATTTTGGGTACATTTTTCTCCTATTCATCATCAAAAAGTTTGTAGTTTAGTTTACATTTGTCAGTGAATGACTCAAGTCCCATGTCAAAACATCATTTTTAGATGAAAAGAGATTTCATGACATTCACACGTGACAGGTTATTTGTGTCTAAGTCAAAGACAAATTGCAATTATTCTTTTTTTCAGCTCCATGACTTGAGTTTGACTTTTTCTAGCTGCTGAAAAACATGTTTGTGGTAAATTGACCACAGTGATGTTATATGGTTGTAAGGTGTACTAGTGCTTTGTGGACCTCAGTGAACACAGTCCTTTTCTAGGTTTTGTAGTGTGCATGTGCAGTAACTCACCGACGGTATTATGGTTGAATAAAGTGAACTAGTGCTACCTCTGCGTCCGCCTCGTCAGTACACTACAATGTTGTTTATTGTATTTGTCCAGTTCCTTAAATTGGTAAAGTGGTTTCTCTTCCATCAATTTAATTGTATCCATCTTTTTTTAACCTTATAGAAATTAATTTTATATTTTTACAGTATAAATGCCATGACTTGTAATTTGACTATAAGGATATAGATATTGATATATGCACTGCTAAAGAAATACATCTGTATTTGCAAATGCCGTATTTGTGCTTAACATGTCAATAGTCACTCAGAAAGACCAATTTATGAGTGAAGGTGAAATGGAACTGGAGATTGACAGGTCGATAGTCACGTGAGTTGTTTTTTCAGTCATTATAATGTCATCTCTAATCTGTTTTAACTAGGTGGTTTTGATGCCTTAACCTAACTTCCTGTAAAGCGTGAGTTAACGTTGAAAAAAGACACTATGGAAGACACAAGCATATATTGACACATCGTCAGTTACATGTCCAAAACTGATGCTAGAGGATAGTTAGCGTCATAGCTTTAAGCAAAGGGCCACTGACCAAGAGGCGGTAATTGAGGAGTCGGGAGGGTTTTGGGTAGCGCTAGAGCAGCTTAGATGAGTTCCATCGGTAGGGTCTGTAGAGCCATTTCTCCTTTGTGTTGAAAGGAGGCAGTTGAGGTTGTTTGGGCATCTCCATATGCTGTCTGGGCTCCGTCCTTTGGAATTACTCCAGGCATGCACAGAGTGCGCTGGAGAGATTATATATCTTATCTGTCTTGGTAACGCCTCGGGATCCTCCAGGAGGAGCTAGAAACACTGGGTAAAGGGATGTTTTGACTACCTCGCTTAACCTGCTGCATAGGTGACCCGGCCCTGGATGGACGTTCATAGGCATCTAATTGTTAACAATCAGAAATATTGTGATACATTTTGTGAGAACATCTCATTTCTGTGTCTCTCAACCACCAGTATACATGAATATCAGTAATTCATGTTGTGACAACCTGGATGTTATACCAGATCTCACCACCGGTTACACCCGGAAACACCCACTTTTGTGGACTACGCACCGATTCGCTGACAGTTTTACGCGGCAATTCAACCTGGACTGCCTGAACGTATATCTGTCATTCAGTTAGCAGGACCTCGAGAGAGATGACAGGAGAGCTAAACGTGTATAGAGGAGACCACCAGAGTCAGGTCGAAAGAAACCCCTTCAACCCGGTAAACCTCCGCCACCGACAGTCCTCCGGTACATTCTAGTGACAGTGACATATCGCTCCAGATCCACTGATCAGCTGGAGGCCGGCCGTCACCTCGAGCACCACCGTGAAAACCCAGACTGGATCAGACTGACTGACTGACTGACTTTGTGAGTGCACCTATTTTTGTGTTTGATTGGGTTTTTTGTGTGTGGGCTTTGGGGACTGTGGGATTTTTTGAGGGTTCTTGTCTTGTATGTATAAACCTTAAATATAGTAATATTGTGAAATTCTCCAAACTGGTGTGTTTGTGTTCTTGTTCGGTTAAAATTGGGTCATTCAATGTGTGGGGTGTACATATAAACTGGATGTACAGCCTTTGTGACGGTTGTTTGGTACATAAAAAGAGAAAAGGATAAAATTATTAACATAAAAAGCAACTGTGACTGCGCATCTTAAATGCCAGGAGAGAAACCTGGCTGGCACCCTGACAAAACCACATCTCAGTTAAACTTTGTTTTTCTTTACAGTTCATCCTTCAATTTTGTTCACCACTTACTTCATAAAGCATAAAACAGATATCTGCAGTCATGTTGCCGAATAAAAAAAAAAAAAAAAAAAAAAAAAAAAAAAAAAAGGAATAAGCACTATTCTGAAAATTAAATGTTTGTTAATTATAGCCTTGTACCACCAGGGATATATTGGTATCTATGTGTGTGTGTGTGTGTGTGTTGGTTTGACCTACAGTTATGAAAAACATCTCTGGACATCCCTTTTTTTTTGTAAGGGTATTTTGGATTGTGAGGACTTTGTTTTGGCCAGTCCACACAGTGACCCGTCATAACTGATTTTAGGGTTAGTGGTTGAGATGGTGTGCCTCAAAGAAATGAAAGGCTCCATTCTTTGTCCTTAAAAGTAACAAAACCCAGTGTGTGTCTTTGTGTGTGTGTCTGTATTTTTAAATTGCATCTTTGTGTCTGAAGAAAGAAAGTAGTCATTTTTACCTCAGTGGGAATGGCTGAAAGTAACTTATTGCTGATTCAGGACCACTGAGTAGAGATGTTGCTGTCTGTGTGTGTGTGTGTCTGTGTGTGTGTGTGTGTGTGTGTGTGTGTGTGTGTGTGTGTGTGTGTGTGTGTGTGTGTGTGTGTGTGTGTGTGTGTGTGTGTGTACTTGTTTGTGTCAGAACTGCCTCAGCGGAGCTAGATCTTTGAACTCAGCAGCTCAGTCTGCATTGTGACACGCATGCCTGCATTCGTGTACTAAACCAGAGTATTCCTTTGATACACACAAAAACATGCGTGTTCATGCTTCAATGAAGCATTTAACAAACTACATAGGAAAATGCAAGTGCTGAATCAACATTGTCTTTCTCTCTTTCCCTGCCTTTCTTTCCTTGTTCTGCCATTATTCCCCAATTGCTGAAAGGCACCATTCATATTCAAAATAACTCACAATTGAATTTTCTTCACTTTATATCTATATAATATGCAGCTGCAATAACCACTCTATTTTACAATATAATGACTTCCTCTCTAAGGTCAATGGTCCTCATTATAATTTAATATCATGTAACCAATAAGATCTTCTATATACAGATCCAATACTGATGACCATATTATAAGATATACCCATAACCTTATTATACAATCTATTACTGGACTTTATGACCCTGGGCACTATTAAAAACTAAATTGGTCTTTGCAGCACAAAAAAGGACAAGCAGTTAATTCGACAATGATGTCAGCTTCTGCAGATAGACAGGCAGGCAGATGAAGAGTAACACAGTCATACGGGAAGAGAGAGATGGAGGCACCAACACTGCGTTTAAATCTGGACTCTGATTTGATTCCTTTTTCTGCACGGTCCATTATTTTTGCTTCCTCGCTTCCAGCTTTTTAATGAGCGTCTTCATTCTGCATGTTACTGTCTGAAACTGTCCTCCAAGTGACAGATATCTTAACACTCCAGTGCACATTATGGAGCCAACGCCCTCTGTCCTCATTCTCTCTTGTTCCTCACTTTCTCAGACAGTTGCTAAGTCCGTGTCCATCCAATTTGCGAAGCACTTTAAGTGATACGTTCCCGCCACGCGTCAGTGTTCAATAGTTCCCTCTCAGCACGGCCGTCTGCTCATCTCTGCTGATGCCCACTCCACCTTCTCTCATGTCTCCCCTCTGCTGACACTTTTCATCTTAAACATTTTCCATATTTGCCCCTTTGTGGTTAGATTCTTATACTCAAATGTAAATTCATATTACGAATGTCTGCACGTTTGCACAAATCTTCTAAGATTTCAAGTTTTCTGTAATTGTCAAATTTACTTAAGCTTTGAACATGGCGATGCTGCAAGAAATATTGTTAAAAGATTCTGTAGGCAGGAAAACACTGAGTGCTTTCTCTCATACCAGCAGGGATATAGTGAAGATGCCATGGTAATGCATTTCTTGTTCAGGATACTCAAATCTTGATTGCCATCCAAACCATTATCATTGTTGTTTTTACTCCGCAGTCATGAATCACAATGTCTTGAAAGATCAGCAGAAAAGAGAGCCAGACTGAATTGAGACAATGAATCTGCCAAAGGAAAACACAAGAACAGAAAGTCTCAGCCAGTCTGAAGCAACAAATGTGGCAAGAAATAGAGGACAAGATAAAATATCTGTGGGGTTTTCTTGTCTGCAAACACTTTTCTTGGCACAATTTTAGTCTGATCATTAATGAAAAACAACTTCCATATACACACTTAAGAGTAAAATAAATTGTGTCACTTCATTTATCTGCAAACACTTTAAAGTTGCTATAGTAAAAAAAAGAAAAAACTCTATTTACAATTAATTAAATACGTGCTATGTTTATTGTGGAAGTCGACACAGACATGTATCATGCATCTGTTCTCCTCAGCTCTACTGAACCTTTCAGCAGCTCTCCCGTCATTGTTTTGGTTTTACGGCTAACAAATCTACTGTTTTGGTTTAGTCTCGCTACTTTCCTTAACCTTTGTGCCAACACGCTTTTTTCGACCAAAGGCTATTGCTCAGTACCAAACAGCAGAAATGCAAAGTATGGTGACGTGCTGGGGAACCCAGTGGAACATTTAACAGCTAAAGAGCTAAATATAAAGCAGGACTGGTGGAGGCCAAAACAGAGCCGGAAAGACAACCAATGTTTAACTCACCTCAACCAAGGGGCAAAAATAAGCAACTGTTTTCCAAGAAGTTCGCCATCATAACTTAAAAGATAATAATATTATATCACTGATTACAGTGGGAATTCCATTGCCTCAGACTGGCCAAAATGAAACAGTGAATTTAGGTTAAACGCAAAACAAATTCCTTTTCTGCTTCAAAACCCGCTTGTATGTGTCTGCTCAACAGATCCTCACTCCCAACTGGTCAAACACCGATGCTTGGTCTGGGGCCCTACGCTTCAAATTATCACGGTCAAGGTATACCTCTTGCATCAGTTTTGGATGTGAGTGACGGCTTGTCAGTTGGGAGGGCCACTAACCAAACGTCGGTATTTGAGGAGTTGGGGGTGAGAACGGGTTGGTCAGTAAAATGAACAGTGATGAAAAGCGTGGCTGGCTATGTACTTGCAGTCCCCCACAGAGAGCCTATCATAGTAGAACTGCTCACCCAGCTACAATGCAGGTACCCACACAGTCTTTAAACTGTGCTGCCTGTGCTGAGGAGGAAGCATACAGTGGAATTGATCAGAGCCTTTTTCTATGAAAGCAACTTCCTGCTGCTGCTGAAAACTAGGTTGCTGGAAGCAGAATTGGCTGCCAGAAATCAAAACAATGAGCCAAAAGAGGCCAAAAATATCCATAGAGCAGATCATTGAGGTAATAATCCTCTGTAGGTTTGTCACCACGAGCAACTCTCTTCATATTGCACAGAGTCATCTGATCCGTCATTATTATACAGATAGATTTATTAGTGCAGCGTTAACGTAGAAACTACAGATAACATTTTATTGAGATGCTTTTTTTCAATCAACTGGCCTTTTGATGAGACAAGTGCAAGCAGGTGCAAGCTATGCTCCCTCGTCCATTTAATCATTCATTAAGAGTAGAAAGGACCAAGCAATCTTTATTAATTTTTTTTTCTTGCCTTACATTTCTTTTTCTTTTATTCTCCTTTATTTTGTCCTCCCCCTGACCTTCACCTCTCTTCTTGTTTGTTAGTCTGAGTCGAGGGCCTCGGGGTCAGTTTGGTCTGCCTGTTCTTTCATTCTTTATTTCCTGTTCCCTTGCTTTCCCACCTGTTATTCCCCTTTTAAATCTCTCTCCGCTTGGTCATTTCCTCCTTTACTTCCGCTACATCTTGTCTGATCCTCACGTTTTAATAATTTTATAATTACACATAGTTCTCGGGTCACTTTAATATCGTGACATGATATACTCAGGATCATCTCTCTTCCTCTATGTGTCTTTCTCTCTTCCTGTCTTGCTGAACTCCTTCACCTTCCTTTTTTCCTGTATCCACAATCCTAATTAGTTCCTTCGCCCGATTCGTGCTCTTGTAGACTACCCCTCCCCCAAACTCTACACACGCATCCAATCACACACACATATACACACACAATTCTCTCTGTTGTGTCGATTAGTTAGAGTTGAAGTCTCTGGCTGATGGACACATTTGTCTGCTCAGCAATTTGCTGCAGTACCAGAAGGAGCACACACATACTCAAATCCATGCATGCACACACAAGCATGTGGGCACGCACACATTTGCGCACACACGCACACACACACACACACACACACACACACACACACACACACACACACACACACACACACACACGGAGGAACTCACTGTAACTAATGCCTGAGGTAACCTTCTTTTGTAAGCCATCTCTGAGTTGTGATCACACACACGCATGAGTACACACACAAGCCCAAACCCACAGGATATAGATCGATATACATCGGGACTGGCAGTAAGTTCAGAAACAAAGGCTCGTATCTCTGAAATCTTGTTCCAAACTATCATCTAAATGAAAAAAAAATTCTGAAGTTGCTGAGTGTCAAAATAAGTGAAATGCCCACCAAACACCATCACAGCTATTAATGTTCTGAACTAAAACATTAACTATCGATAAAAGATGAAAAAATAACTTGCATAGTCTCTTTGTTTTAAGGCACAGGACATCCAAGATCAGACACAGTGCAGTGGAAATCTAATTTAATTTTGGACATGCAGTTCTGCTTTGGTCTACAATGAATGGTTGATGGAAAGACATATCAGTCGTAGATTTGTACCAGTGATTAAAAAGTAAAATTATTATGAAATCCATTTACAGTTTTCTAAAGAGCCTCAGGAGGCCTTCTCCTTCCCTCGTAGAGTGCCAGGCAATGAAACTGCTGCATTGCTGCAAAGATAAATGGTGTTTAAAAGGTGCACTCGGTAGGTGTTGTAGGCTATGAAATAATTGTTTCCCATCCTAATGAAAACGCCTAAAAAATAAAAAAATTAAACTCATCAGGGCTAGACTCTTCACTGTTCCAACAATCACCAACTCTGGTTTGGTTGAATTACCTACCTTATTCCCAGAGTAAGATGTGAAAATCTGCTAGCTAGACACACTGTTTTTACCCTGTACTTCACTGCCGCTGCTGCTGCTGCAGTGATACAGTGCAGACGAAGAAAACAGCCAAGCCTCACCCTGTGTGTGTGTGTGTGTGTGTGAAAACAGCCAAGTGTGTGTGTGTGTGTGTGTGTGTGTGTGTGTGTGTGTGTGTGTGTGTGTGTGTGTGTGTGTGTGTGTGTGTGTGTGTGTGTGTGTGTGTGTGTGTGTGTGTGTAGTTCCTGTCCTGCCCCTAACCTGGACCCGGAAACATCCCTGCTTGCAATCAGCTCATCATCTCTCCCAGCTCCAGCTCACCAAACACCTGGTTACAATCAGTTCATCAACCCACAGTATATCAGCCCCAGCTTTCCTGTCACTCATTGCCAAATCATTGTTCAGGTCTCAATGGGAATTATGTTCAGGCAGCAACTCTAGTTACTCCTCCAGTAGAAACCCGCTCCGTGCCAACTCATTCCCTTCTCTGCTACTGGGCTGACCAGCTCCTCTTTCTCCCTATCCTTCCTATCTTACTCCTGCCATTCACTCACCATGTACACAATCTATTAACATCATAATTTATTCCATTGTGGGTTATTTATCTAATATTCAAACACCTTGTTGGCCAATCTATAGTAACATTACACTGCTGTTGGTCCCACCATTTCCCTCTGTGGATTATTTTGTGACTGCATAAAAATACTCTTTTGAAAGAGCACAACACCGGGGAATGTCTAGATACAAGTCATTTGAGACATTATTATACCGTACCATACCAGCTCACTTTTACAACATTTGAGGAAAAATCTGCTGCAGCAGCTACAACACGACTACTTATTGATAGAAGCAAGATGGGGGACTTTTGGATAGCTACCACCGTGTGTTGATGCACCCGCAACATCTCTCGGGAGTCTACAATCGCAGTGCAGTTGACTGGATACTGTAAAAACAACACACGAGAAACAGGCATGCTCCAGCTGTCTCCTATTGACGGGCTTCCTCATCATTTCTCGTGGAAGTCAGTCGGGGGAAGAGATGATTTGGAATAGTAAAATAAAGTGAAAAAAGAAAGGAAGTGGAAAATCAAACACCCTGGCTGTGGGTGATGAACGTCTGCTGTGGTTGTACGTCTCCTCCAGTCCATCCCTAGAGGAGTGGGGGGGTTAAGGGGAGCAGAGGAGGAAGGGAAGGTTTGTCTGAATCAACATGATTTTTAAGAAGGATGTGAGAAACTGGGACAGTGGTGGCATCGCTGATGTCCCTAGGCTCAGCGTGCTACAAACACAGGACACACACACACATACAGACATACATTTACACACGGCGAGATTCTCCCACCCTTGGGGAGAACCACTTTCAAAGTGCTTTTCAAATGGTGCTGTGCCGAATCTCCATACATTATAGTCAGAATTTATATAAAAAGGCTGTTATTGCATAAATGTAGTCACATTGGGACCAAACACAGCAGAGAGAATATTCAAGTGGCTTGACTTGTTAGTCCCTCTGTCCCTCACACACACACACACACACACACACACACACACACACACACACACACACACACACACACACACACACACACACACACACACACACACACACACATCATCACATATCTGCTAACATACAAGAAAACAGACTTTAATCCTAGGTATGATTTTAGGGGGAAAATATGATGCCATAGTTCACACATAAACCTGACAGGTAAAATAATTTGATTGGTGCCTGAGTGTTTGGAGAAGGAGCTCAGGACAAAATCAGGTCTATTAGGTGCCTGATTGCATTAGTTGTGCAAATGAGGCCCAGCTGGAGCTAATCCTGTCACACCTGTTGGCCCTTGAGGTCCTGCAGCGAAAAACCAAAAAGGTGTGATGTTAATGATGTGCTCCAATATGAAGAATACTCTAATTCATTACAGTTAATCTGCTAGCATATGTTTTAAAAGTACATTTGAGTGTTCATTTTAGCTGTGGATGAATAAACATGGCTGTTTATCTTAGCTGGATGGTTTCAAAGTCATGAACAGATAAATACATTTATAAAAAAAAGAATCTGGTTGATGGTGTACCTAGTGCATTTAGTGTAAACTGTTTCAAAGTGTGCTTATTGAAAGGATGAGAATCAGTAATGCATTTGACACTATGTAAATGAATGCACTCTACCATAGCTGGAATCAAGGAACATGTGTTAAAGGGACTAAATGAAGGTAAAGGTTCAGTTAGCCGGTGTCACCTGAGGGAATCTTTTATGTGCAGTGATTTGTAGAATCTGCCTCCAGATATATTCAGGAAAGGGCAGTTCATTAGTGGTCCTCAATGCTACACTGTAACTGGTTCCTGAGCCTGCCTCCAACTATAGTCCACCATATATTACACATGTAGTTCAATATATCTCTTCTCTGGGCTGGGCCTTACTCACTATGTATTCGTATGTCCTCTTTGACATGTTTGTTGGAATGATTTTAGGGTAAGTATACAGTACTGTATATCTCTGAAAAGTATACAAATCATTATAGTATGTCTTAAATTGTAAAATAATAGTTGAGATGCCTTTAGTTTAAACAATAACATTAGGTCCAAAATATAATTAACATACAAAAATGTATCTTAATGATTAATTTATTCTGACCAATCGTACTAGTCTTTCAGGATGTTAACACTTCCTGCATATTATTCAAAATTAAAGCCTATCTGGAGGAAGAAATGAATCATGCCCCTGGATTTGCTCAAAAGTTTTTCATATGAAACACAAATCTTGTGTTCTTATTAACATGCAATTATCTCAGCAAATCTGAAAAAATAAAGAGGGTTCCCTACTAATATATATATAATTTAATTTATTTTTGAAACGATTATATGGAAAGGCCTATTTGCAAAAAGCCTTTTCTTTTCCCTTTTAAGAATCCACCTAAAAAAGACGTAAGGTCCCGTTTACAAAAACAATGGAAGCCAACAGATCAGCGAGAGGTTTTCATGCATTAGCAATTCCTGCACTTTTGTTTGCCTCCACAAATTATTTCCAGTTTAAAAATGCAACCTTTGGAAATTAATTGATGTATTGACTGATTTTACAATGTAGAGAAGAATAAATATTTTCATGAGTGTTCATAAAGCACTGGTGTTGTGTGTTGTGTTTGCTCTATATATTCATAGAAAAATAGGATTTTTTTTTTGGATTGAGCACCGCAGTGAGTAACTGGTTCAAAGAGAATCAGATCAGTAACATAATTGGGTTTTTATGAATTATTGTATAGTTTGGAATGAAGTGCAAAAATCTGAGGTGTTCGGCTACCTGTATGTGTGGTTGTGTGATATTTTTAGTTTTTTGACAAAATGAGCTCTGTTTACAAAATCTTAATCTTGTAATCAACAAAAGTTATGGACACATTAACTGTTTCGCACCAAAAATGTGTGTGTACTTGTCACAGTCACGCCTGTTCACTATTCCTGCACTCTGCCCCCTCTCTCTCACCACACTCTCCCTCACTCACCTCATCAGCCTCATGCAGTGCACCTGTCTGCCACGCCCACCTCACCAGCACCATCCCTCTCACCTGCTCACTCTGCTGCACTACTCACCTCAGTATAAAAGCCCCAGTCTCACACACACTCGTTGCCAGATCGCTCGTTGAATTCATGCAAGACCTTCCAACAATTTCCCTTGGACTGACTTCCCGTTGTCGACCCTGTCTGGACTTGCCTGTGCCCCGGTCAACGACTCAGCCTTCTGAGTTTTTGATTTTTTGATTGTTTCTGGCTATGATAAACAGTGTAGTTAGGCAATTGTTTAAAGAAAACATGACTTTCCTTCCCGGCAGTAGGTTTTTGGAGAGTTAATTACTCTGAAATAAGGTAATTTTTCTGTTTGTGTTATATGCCATTGTCAGTACTGTTTACATCATGTTCAATATACAAACAAATGCCTGAGGTTTGCACATGAAATGCGAGTCATTAATTAGTTATTCGAGTTTACTTACTTGCTTATTAAAAACAGTTTGTTTTTTCTGTCAGATGAAATTATTGTTTGTTAATGAAACTCTTAAGAATAACTGTGTGAATATATGTACCAACATGACACATTCATTTAACAGTATGAATAATTGAATGATTATTTAGATTGGCATGCACAACATGAATTATGTAGCCCCATTCTAAAGAAAAATGATAGTTGTCTTTCTCTGTTTCACTTTGTACTCCATGTAGGCCTACATGCATCCCTTTTATACAATCATATCATCAGCTCGACACCAGCCAGGCTTGAAATGAAGCCTGTTTCCCTCACTCTCCTCTATTCTTTTAGATGAGTTGCATGGGTCTGCTTATAGTCGGTGTGAAATGAGCTGAGCTAATGTGGTTTTGCTAGGGCAGTTATGCCTGAACCACAGAGAGAAAAATGAATGGCTGGCTGGAGATAGGAAATACGGTTTGAACATGGAGAGGAGGAGTTGTATTCAGAAAAATGTGCGTGTTTGAAGTGAATATCTGATTATAGCAAATGATATGTGACATGCCCCACATCTGAGTCTCTCCCTCACTCTGTCCCTGGGAATATCTCTTACACCTTGTCTTCATTGGCCATGCAGTGAAAGCAACGCATCAGCAGCATGACAGCAGAGGGCTTCAGGTCCTCGGTGACTGGATCTGTTCAGCCACAAGAAGCATTTCATACAAGCTCAAAAGCCCAAACACAATTGTGTGCGCATATGTGACAACAGAGACTACAAGCATGAAAAGATGCATGTTCTGTGCAAACAGCGTAGACAGCTACATTGGTTAGAAAAAAAACAGACCTTGGCAAGCTGTAGTTAACACCACATCAACACACTACATCTTAGTTAAAGACATTGAGTTGTGCACATAATATGTTGGTTATTATTCTGAAAATCTGTGCACATAACAAACAGCTGCAAGCACTTGAAACAAACACACGGAAAAGCGTTAAACCATCATAACGTTAGAGAATTTCTACTCCACGTGCACAAATGTGCTCCCACAAAGGGGCTGTGTGCACACTCCCTTGGCCCTCCCTGTTTATTTGCAACTGCTCACTTGTCAAGTTGACTTTTGAGACCTGACTGGGATGGAATAGGCAGTGGCTGATGTTTCCGGTCCTTTGATTGTTCCCTTTGAATTGTTTAATGACCGTGATCGTAGATTCGCTGATTGTAATGTTACTTAAACGTTTTGCTGAGCAAGATGATCTTCACAAATGTACACCACTTATCATTTCGAGGCTTGAATGCAATCGCCTGAAGTTAAAAGCTAACATTAGGCTATACACAAACCGCATACATAACAAGGCTTTGATGGCGGACTAGTCGTGTGATTATGTTTTGTAGTCTCATTTAGCCACTTGTTAGCAACCGCTGTTTTCAGAGAAGCAAAAGCTTCTAGATTCATAAGCGGGGTATTTATTGTCTTATTTATTATTGAAAACAAAACATTGAGATCTGTTAAGCTTGTGTTAACCACAGACCTTACTTCAATCCCCTACAAACACCCACTGACTTTGAGATTAGGGAGACGTACTCTGCAGAAATATTAACTAATTTCCAGGGTTTATGAATAATTCCTGCAGCATTTTAGACAGTTTTTTTTACTATTCAAGCAGAGTTGCTGTGCCGTTATTTCAACTTAAAATACATGAATGCAGCAGAGTTTGTTTGAATCAGAGATCAGGCTAGTGTTTGCCTGTTACCAGTAACTTAGCTTATATTGTTGGCAGTCTATTAAAAGCATTTTTGAATAGCTTCTTTCGATACTCTCCTTTTGTAGACATCAATATCTCCTGTCTAGCAGCATTTGTATTTCACAGTCAGTGCAGATCCAACCTGGGTGATCTGTAAAGTATCCATTGCTGTAAAAAATCTGATTGTTACTCCTATTTCCACTTTAAAAAAAATACAAATACATTTAATTTATAATACACATACAAATTCAGGGCACTGCATATCCCCATTAGGCGCGGCTGTGCAATCGCACTTAATCCAGACGTCGGTATGCAACATGCTCACAATGCTAACATGCGTGCAGGTAGGTTTAAATGTTTAGTCTTAGTTTAGCGTGGTATGTCACTTACTTCTACTAATTAACACTAAACATAAAGAACAGCTGAGGCTCATGGGAATCAATATTTAATGGTCATTCAGTATAAAACCTCTGACAAATGAAAACTTTTACCTAATGCTGTTGCTAAATTAAAATAACTCATCATGCTTACATTATAATTCATCCTGAAGGGGACATTTCTTTACAAAATTTCACATCCATCAAATGTTGATGAACATTTCTCCTTAATCCACAAATGTCTACCTCATGGTGGCGCTGGTAGAAGAGTCAGAGCATCACCACAGTCATCAGGATACATCACATTCTTTCATGGAAATTGAAAAGAAAGTGTATCAAGCTAGTAAATTAACATGGCGGCATATGAGAAATTAGAGAGCACATTGCATCCAAAAAACTCTTGTTCAGCTGTGCCAAGTGCTTTCAAAGGTCAGGCTGATCTGAGGGGAGGCTTTTAACTGGATGATATTAGATGTAAACAAACAGTATTGGCCATTCATTATGAAAAGCTACTTTGATTTATCTGAGCGATGTGTGACATGCATGACAATGTACTAAAAGGGCCCAGAATGTGAAAAACGACGGGTTGTTTTTGTTAACAAACAAATACTCTACTACTAAACAATGTCCTCACTAGCTACATGTGGGAACCAACGATGAAGACTGTGGATGTCGAAGTCATGCGTTCCTGAATTAATGATGGTGAACTACTATGAACAGCAAGCTGTATGCTGCTGCCTTTGTCTCTTTTAAATTTGATTAGACAATCATAATCAAATTCCAGTCAAAATCGGGATGACATTATCTGAATAGGCAATAAATTTCCTTCTAAACTTAGAAAGAAACAAGGGGAAAACTGTCCAAGCCACATACCAGCTGTAATTGAATAAACATTGTGAAGATGCTAGATTAGTTCACATAGCTGGAAACATACAAGGCTTGACCAATTTTCTATTACTATAAAGATTTCACAGTTTTCCGACCAAGGACATGAGGAGAAGCACTTGAATGTAAAAAGGAGATATAATGCAGTTAGGATTAATGGGTGCAGAGGGAATGGCTATGTAGCTGAAAATAATACCAAAGTATTTTTCATTATGGTACTAAGGAGAAGCTGTCACGGAAAGCGTTTCCCTTACTGGGATCTATTTGTGACTAATATGGTAAAACAAAACATGAACACACAGATGCTTGCCAAATCACTGCAGTAAGAGAAAATCCTAGTACTCCTCAACCTGGGTCTTCTTCTCAGAACTGTGGCTGTTCTAACTGTACATTTTGGCAAAGGGCCTAGGCTCCTTATGCTCACATTTTACATGAATACATTTTTTTTTACAATCAACACTTGAAATGATGGAGGCACTTGCAAATGACAAGGCAGTTCAAAATGTAAACCATACTTTGATGTTTCATTTTTACCTCTTAATTTAAGATTTCACTGAACTTTGTTCCGAGGGACGGTCCTCTGGGGCTATTTTCATTTAATTTAGCCCCATGTATCTGTACTCCAGGTCAAGTAGATATAATGAAAGTCAGATGACTCACGATTGTCCACTGGATAACTAGATATGGCACTAAATTTTCCTTAATTTCTTTGGAAAATGATAAGAGTTTGAAATTATTTAAGTAAAATATATGTTAAATTAGAAGGCTGATGGATGCTTTTGCTATGTGATATGATTATTAATAAGTGGCATCTTCTAAACCTCTGCAAGGGAGATAGTGAGAACGGATTTACAAAGTCCCAGTTAGAAAAATATTGGAATTTCACTTTAATTTATGAAAGCACTTAATAGCCAGTCTCCAAAGTGACACTGATATTATTTTCACCCTTGTGGGTTTGCGTGTGACATAATGGCAAAATGCAGTCCTTGAGACGCCCACTGAAGAAAGAAATACCAGAGAGGCTTTTATGAATACTTTGCCTGGTGTTTCTTTTTCTAGCAATTCCTTTCTGTCTGAAAGTTTACAGCTGTTGAGTTTGATCAGCCTGATTTGCTTCTCCATGGTCTTTCCACACCATAGCAAAAGCATTTAACGTCCCATATGTGCTTGCACTCAGCAGATCTGAGTGTGTGTGTGTTTGTGTGTTCTGGTTGGTCAGTGAGGTGATGCGGCGGTCTGTCCAGGAGGTCTTAAGGGGATGCAGGTGGCACGCTCTGCCATCTGCCATGCCATCGCATTAGTACGGTATCTCACCACCTGCTCTGTGGAGTTCAAACACACACGCACACACACATTGCACACGTCCACCCACGTACACACAGATATACACAGACACACAAGCCTGTGGGGGGGTAGAGATGAAATATCCTCCTCATCAGTCTTACACTGAGACCTGGGGACCCAGACCTGGAGATTGTGACCATACATCTGACCACATGACCCTGGGATACAGATGCACTCCTGGGCCACAGACATAGGTGCACACTCGCAAATTGTGTCTTCAAAAATGTCTTCGTTTTAGTTTTGTCCTCACAATATCTGAAGCAGTTCTGTGGACATTGTGTTCCAAATGTGCTTATTTGAATAACTATCTCTAACAACCTCATTTTTGGCCCCCATACCACACGGATAATAGACGCCTTTAAATCATGGCATGTGGATGAATGTTTGTGGGTGTATGGTTATGTGCCACCACAATGTCACCGTATTAACCAGATCAGAAGTACAATGAGTAAATAGGTCAACTCGAAAGCCTTTAGTGCCAATTTAGAGACTGATGAAAGGGCGTAGGAAGGCATGTATCATTATAAACCTCATTAAATGGGCCAGCGTCTTGTCCCAGAGGCTGGAGCAATGAAGTTGTAAAAATGTTATGGATGTGGTTGTAATATGAGCTACAGTGCTCATTATGCATGTGATGATAAGTAGCCGCAATGCTGACACATTTAGGTGTATTTTATTCTTGGTTCTATTATCAAAGAGTGTAGTTTGCTGTTAATGGCCCCCTACAGCCCCGTGGATTTCACACATCACTGTAGGACACATGTTTAGGGATAAAAAGTATCTTCCCATAGTACATTGTTCCGTAACCGTTTTAAGCATATTATTCCTCTGTTATGTTCTGCTGATGAATATACTTACGTCCTTGGATACCTTTGTAACATTTAGTGCACTCCAGAAGCAGTTTTGTCAGGGTGTGTTATAATCAACATTTTGGTGTGTGTACTTATCTGACTTATCTGTATGTCCACTAAAGCTAATGACAGACAAACCCCAGAGAAGGGGTGTGGACTTGCAATCAATAAGGGACATACTGTATTGGAATATTAATGTAGCAGGAGGAATCAATGTATACTGCTATATATAAGTCTTTTGAATTTCTCAATCACATCATATAACACTATCAATCTAAGCAAGAAATGCAACTTAAACACCTAAATCATATTTTTTTCTAATTGGTAAAGCTGTGATAGCACGCATACACAGAGCTAGACTGTTGATTGCTAACACATCCTGTTCATAGTCATGTTGTATATGAACAATTCACACTATTTACTAAATGCTCATTTTCAACCACTTATACATCAACCTTTCTCTTTCTCTCTCTCTCTCTCCATCTATCTCTCTATCTCCCTATCTCTCTATCTTTCTATCTTACTAATAGTAAATATAACATAACATATAACATCATTTTAGATCCAAGCTTTAAAGGACAGGTTCACAATTTTTCAAGTCCGCCTTTGAGCAAAAAGTTCATACCGACTATTATAAAAGATCCCTTCCTGATGTGCTTCAGTGTATGGGACAAAATCCAGAGTCCTAGTTCTGTGCAAAAGTACATTCTAAAGTTCATCTGAAGTTAATGTGAGGCTTCAGCAGAGTGAGTTATGCAAATCAAGTCCTGCTAAGTTGTTTTCTTTTTATTACAACATTCCTGCTTTGTGTTCCTCTCTCTCGAACGGAGCTCAGAAAAACTATCCAGGGGAAAAAAAGGAAGATATGCTTTGAATTATCTAACTTATCTAAAGCCTCAAATTAGCATTGGATAAACTTTGGAATACATTTTTTACACAGAGCGTGGACTGTGGATTTTGTCCCTCATCAGGAATATTAGAGTCACATTTTTTAGCAGGAGGAATGATTACAGCAAGCAAAATCTGTTGAAACTGTCACCTTACTGGACACCTTACTGTTGTTTAGGACAGAGCTTAAAAATTGCAAAACTATCCCTTAATATATCCCTCAAGTTATGTATGTTCTTATCCATTTTATCTAAAATGGAAATTTTGATTAAAAGGACTGATCAACTGTTAAACATCGCATGCCAAAGATTCAGATCTCATCTCAACAATATTAAGCTTGCAGTATAACCAATCAGGCCTGCTGTTTCCACCAATTATCTAATTCATTCAATCAACAATTATTTGACTTTGTTTAGCACATTCTCCTGCATCTGGTAATGAAGATATTAATGAAAGCTGAAAGGAAGCAAGGTTTGTTGCTCTATTTTCATGAGCAGTCCATACATAGCCATGCGTATCAAGTGAGCTCCCTTTCAGATTGAAACGTATTATCGCAGAACTAAATTATTACCCTAGTGTGCTGTTTACTCCAAGTAAACAGTCCAGTAAGGTAAGAAGCTGCAGCAGAGTAGTGAGTTTCTCTCTAATAAAGCTATCAGTGACGTTGTGCTATGCATGATTGGAAATGATGGTGGGGAACATTTTAATAAGGCTGGGGTTGGAAAATAGCATGCCTACGGATCACCCATCACAGCAGTTGTTCCCTATGGATGGCATAGTCTGTTATTCAACCTATGCCCAATAATAATCTTTTTTAACCTACACATTCTAATTCCCAACTCATCAAATATAGACGCCTGGTTAGTTTCCTAAAATCTAGGTACCCTTTTAGCGTAAGATTCCTCTCGTTACAAGCAGTGTCTTTTCAAACTAAACCTCCAGTGTAGGTTTGCTTGTAGGTTTTAGTGTTTAAATACTATGGCTGCCTATGCTAATTCATTTTTTTAGCAGACAAATGCATGCTTGTGATTGGAGTGTAGCACTGCCCATACAGTCCAGTAGAGGGTGGAGCCTTTGTGAGTTAGAACATTATTGAGGTTTATGGGACACACTGATATTTTGAGTGACAGGATTAAAACAAGCTATTTTTAGAAATCTGCAGCCACAGCCGATGGCCATAGAAAAAGAGGGAAACTGGGGTGATTTGTTTTTTTCAGCTACATCAGGCTCACTGTTTAAACGGACTGCGAGGGTGATCTCAGATACTGTATTAACCGACCGACGACAGTTGTGTTGTGACATTGCCAATTGTCTGCAAGTCAAAAGCTTAATGTCTAGGGACTTTCATTGGTTATGTGGGGGACTGTTTATTTATACTGGTGAGAAATTCATACAGTGACATGTAATTATAAGGTGTTTGGGGTATGATCTGGTATTTCTCAAAATGTGAATCCACCCGAATTAAGGTGGAACAAAAACAATATAAATAAGTTATATTTTACTACCTGAAATATAATGTCATTAAAATGAGCCCCATAGCCAACAACTGCATCATTAACATGCTGCTTACAACAGCATTCATTTATAAGTAATAAGAACATAATGATGTCAATAATTCTACATTGGGATTATTGCCACGTTTGGAGAAAAAAAAAAATAGTAAGATCTGTGTCTCTGTGCACCTGATGAATGTAGTGCTATAGATGATAGGTGTTCAATTACAGGTTTTTTTCAAATGCTAACACACTGAAATGACAAAAAAAGCTGAATAATTGAGACTCTCTGAATTCAAAACCTCAGCTCAAGTATCTGAAACTCTATAATTATGTTATTACCTCAGACAGACGCTGCTCTGGGTCAATGGGAGTAGTGGGTGCTCTGTCTGCGTGTATCTCTTTGAACCTTTTGTTTAAAAAGTGCAGCAGCTGTCTAAAATGTTTGCATTGCAACCGGTATAAACAGCAAAATACATTTTTCTGTTTATTCATTTTTTTTTCAATATATAGTTTTCCAATGACGGCAAAAGATTTAATCTTTGAACTTGTGTGTGTATTGTAAGAAACAGTGTGTAGTTCTTGCATGGAGTGTGTTGCATAATTGCAAACAAAGTGCAAGGCAGGAACTGTTTTTGTACTTTTGGTGCCTTTGTTTAAGGCAGGGATTAGATGCTATTGTCCAAGTATTTACTTTCAGTGTGTGAGCATTCGTAAAAAACTGTAATAATTTTTCTGGACAATAATAAAAGTAAATGGCACAGAAAAAAGCTATATTAGGGTTTGGCTGCTCAGGGAATACATGTTTGTGGGATCAGTTGATTGTTGGTTTTGGTGTTGTTAATATACAATATAAAAAATCCCAAATCAAAGTCTGGTACAATACTCTTTCATCATTGCTATAGCAGTTTGCAAATGTGTTTCTTCTGCTGGCCTTTGAGTGGCTTACTTATTAGTTGTTACAATTGCTGCTACATTTTTAAAAATCCATCTGTAAATTTACAATCCCTTTTAAATCAGTGGGGAACACATATTTACCCTGTATCGATTAACAACAGCAGTGTCAAAGATGATTATGGTGTGTTTTGATTTGATAAATGGTCTTTCAATTATATTAGTTCATAGCTTTATTACAGTTTCATGTATGTGCAGTGCATGTCAAAAAGAAAATGTGTTCTTCATACATGACAAACTTTAGGGCCTCTACTCGCCTGTTTTTTTTAACTGCAGTGTAACCTTTTTTTTAAACAAATTTTATGGGCTCTCGCACCTCAAAAACAGGCAACAACCACTCACTTTGTGCAGAATGGGTTGAGTTGGGCACATATTTATTAGGATCATAAAACAATAACTCTGAGGCTCTGTTGTCTGAACCAAGATGGCAAACTTTACTACTTCTTTCAACGGTGCTAAAGGCAGGGCATAACAGATTCTTTCCTTTCTTACTTTTCACAACAAAAGCCCTAGACATAAATATTTGCAGGCGATATTTCACATTTTTTGTCCTTTAATTCGTCTTGCCCCCGGTGTGTAAAGGCCATTAGGCTATCCTGCCTCTCCAACCATGCAATGATGGTGTCAAAGCCAAATCTCAAACTTGTATCGCAAGTTTTTTTATTTCTAATCTGTACTGTATCCGACAAATCTTCTACAAACTTGTCATCCAACACACACACACGCACACGCACACGCACACACAGACGCCACAGTCACACACTCGCGCACACAAACAAGTTAAGTTGCTCCTGGTGCGGCGGTGGCCTCCTGCTCACTCGGTCAGAATCGATGTCAGAGTGGAGCCCTCTCACTGACCCCTGCCTTAATTGAAGGGAGCCGGAGAACAAGTGGACCAGAAAATTGGTTCTTCTTACCAGCCAGGCACGCAGAAGTACTGGAAACACCCATAAACACAAATGCATTACACACACACACACACACACACACACACACACACACACACACACACACACACACACACACACACACACACACACACACACACACACACACGCAAAGAGCTGAGGATTTCCCTACCCATGATGCTGTCACCGCCTCCTGAACTTTGCTCTATCGGAACGTAGTGATTGACATCCTTGTCTAACATCACCTGAGGCACATTTAAAACACTCTATACCAGTTCATAGCTTTAAAAGTTTAATTAGACAGGCTAATAGAAAAAAAACACACACAAGTATACTGATAAGAATATCAGAAGATTTGGTCTGCTTTCTGTCACCACAGTGGATTGTAGCGTATTCTGTCAGTAGGATGCGTCCGGATCTCGCAGTGCAGTTTTGGGTTGTTTTTTTTTATCCTGTTTAAGTTCACTGAAATGAAACATTGAACAATTGCACTACCTGTGATGCCTGAAAAGACAGTTCATGGTCCACTTCAGAGTGTGCTCCAACCTCTTTGCACATCACTCTGCAGTGATTGAGGTCACTTCTCTCTTCTCCATTGACCTGAGTTAAATCTTTAACTCAGGTAAAGGGAGTTGAGACTGTATAAATGGCTCATATCCTTTCCCTAGTAGTTCCTTAACATGCAGTTTGCACTGAACTTTTCAACTTCCTACTAATTAGTCACCTTGTCCCCGGTCCCTTCAGCTATCAGCCATCATTTGCAGCCAACACCCTGCCTGAATCCAGAAGTGCTTCTTTGACTCTGTTGAAAGACCTGTGGGAAACTTTATTAATCTCAAAAAGTCAACAAATGGCAATTCCGGTTATTCTAATGAAGGGGACAATCTTATAAAGTGTTGTTGCGGTGTGTGGTCCCTCATTATTACTTTACTTTTTAAGGCAGTGCTGATCTGGATCACTGCACTACTTCATTAAAATAGAGTAAGGTATTTATCCAGCCACTGCACTCAGCTTTTAAGTGAGTCCTGGTTTGACTCTGCAGATATTTGTGTTTTTAAGTAAACCAGTGCTACCTTCATACAGGCAGTGTTTATTTACTACAAGAGTGCCCAGGAAAAGAAACCTGCTGCTAACAACGAAACAAAAGCTCCTTTATCTCAGGTGAAGTAAATGATGTTGGTCATAACAACTCTACAATACCAGAAGAATTGACAAGAAAAATTACTCATCAATCAAAGACAAATAACTAGGTGGTAAAGAGAACAAGAGAAGCAAACATGTACAGGATTTGCTGCTGGTGGTAAAATGCACTGATAGGATTTGTGTACATTATATTGTGCCAGCTATATTGTGCCAGCAAGATTTAGTTTAAAGGTCAGTACACACAGATTAAAATTAAATAGTTCACTTATGGTTCACAATTTAGAATATAAAACTAAGGTAAGAGTCCCAAAAAATGAACTAGTTCAGTCATTTCTTCTTCCGTTTGTTCTTGTAAACTGGTCAGATGCTATGGCTTTTAGTACATTGACCTTGTGTGTAAAAACATCCTTGCAAGAGAGCATTTCTGCTCTGTGTGCACAAATGCGGTCCTGTTAGCATGAGGCTGTAACAGGTGTGAGCTGAATCCTCCCTACGTGCTCCCAAATATAGGGCTTGTTGTTCTGACTTTTGAAACTCTTGAGGCAGGAATAGAATAGACAGTAGATGATATCTCCGCCCCCGTTTGTTTGCACTATCCATGCCGGCATGCCGGGTTCTGTAAATCCTTTGTTACCATAAATCAAAGCGCATGAGCAGGTGACTGTGCACGCTGAGGTTTGCCTGGCTGAATGCACAGCCCGGCATCATGGAAGTTTCTGAAATAAGGACAAAATTGAATCTATTGGTTGGTGTCCGTGGACGAAAATTGTCCGTTTTCTTCGTGTTGCGCAGCACGAAAATAAAGCCAATGGGGAGAGTCAATTAGGATTAGGATTAGGATTTCTTGGTGGAGACATAAATATAATGCATCCACATGACGAAGCAACAGTCAGAGCAAGTGACATACTTAATACATTCCAACAAACACAACCAAGACTGTCTACCAGGAGACCGGTATTCAACACCTTGTTGCCTTAACATAAGACTAAATCATGGATTTCTTGCCTAAACCTAATCAAGGGATTTCTTGATTAGGTTTAGGCAACCATAATGTTTTTCCTTATCTTAACAAAGTGGCTTTGTTGCCTAAACCTGAGTTGTCACGGGAAAAAAAATAGTCCCGAGAGAAACAAAAAGATAAATGCAATTTGTGTCCCTGAACACGAAACAAATACATTTTATTTCGTTACTATTTCACGAATTGCCGTGAAACTGTGTTGGAATGCAAACTAACTGCTAACCCCTGACTGAAGGTCTGTCTCCTGGAGCCTCCAAGCAAATTAGTTTTCTGGCGGCAGAGGAGAAGAAACGGAAATGGGAGTAGCTTTCACCTTTCTAACACTTTGCAAATGTAATCGAATAAACAAACTATCAATACGTACACAGACCATGTACCTTCAATGGATTGGCAAGCCCTCGGGGAAGAATTACTTCTTCCTCCTCTCATGTTGAACATAGTGACGACTGGACCCTATCGTGACTCATTATCGCCTCTTAAGGAATAAGTGGTATTACAGGACAGGACAGGCCGGGTCTAGTTGATTAGAAATCTGGTAGGAAGATGTTTTTAACGTGATGTCAACGCTGTAACCACTTCACATTCGGTTGAGGAATTTTTTTGAATGTTTTAAACAAAATATCTTACTAGTTCTACCACATTGCACCTTTCATGCACATATAGCTGGAACCAGAATGAAATAAGCAACTCTGAAGCAAACATAAGGACTTGGGTGAAAAGGTTCACATCATACTTTGCCCTGTCTCTCTGTGTCGTGAAACTCTTTATGAGAAGAGCAATAAGCATTAGTCAGGAGCCAAGAGGAGAGGATAAAAGGGATGTGCTGGTAGTGTTTAAAAATGCTGGCAGCCAATAAACCTAGTGTTGCTGTTCAAAAATCAATCAAATTCATGCTCAGATTGACAGCTTTTTAAAATAAGTGCATAAGTGTTACACATTAAATACTTATTCATGTCATTTTATCAACAAACTACATGGTTTTAATGCCCACACAATTGATTCAAAATAGATGTATTTACTGTGTTAGAAACCCTTTAGAAGCCTTGGATTTTTCATTTTTTCACTTTCTGCTTTTCAACGTTCTACAATCACTAATCAGAGCTGTTGTAGTCAAATGTCACAGGTTTCACCGACTAGCCCCCCGCTTCTCATCTCCTTGTCCACTGAGCATCTTGTGGCAAAGTGAGAGCTCATTAAATGAAGTCATGATGGGAGAAGGAAGCTAAGTGAGCTAGTGACGGGGGTAAAATTATGTTTTGTCAGATAATTCTACAGTCAGCTGCCTCCATCATTTTATATTAAATATGGTGATGCTCACATTTAAATACAGGTTATCCAAGAATAACATTATGTTGGATTTCTATTAGGGAAGCTTCATTTGTAGCCAAAAAAATATATAAAGTAATTATTATGCAAAGGTAAAACTCCACTCTTTCACTTTCACTCTCTCTTTCTCTCTCTCTCTCTCCTTCTCTCCCACACACACACACACACACACACACACACACACACACACACACACACACACACACACACACACACACACACACACACACACACACACACACACACACACACACACACAACACTTGCTAGAGGAGTTGAAATGCTCTCAGCTGAATTGATTGGCACTAAATGGCTCATACTTGAAATCAACCCAAATTACTGACTGGCTAATGTGCTTGAAACAACTTACTTACCTCTTCCGCTCATGCAACACACCCACACTTGAACACACATAAATGCACTTGAATACGTTCTTTGGCTCATTCATTGCAGCACTTGCATGCCCACATACACACACACGCACCTGCATATGTTTCTGACTCTGTCCTTGGATTCCTGTTCTAACATACAACTTGTTTTGTGTAGTGCGAAGAATGCCAATGCTGTCTTTTTGTTTTCTCTTGCTGGCCTGCTTCCATTTACCAAGTCATTAACTTGATGGCATGATTGAGGCGTGTTGAACACAGCGGCATTTCTCCCACCAAGCTCTGAGATTCAAAAAGCTCAAGATAACCTTAAAAAAACACTCCTATTTTTCAACAACCTTTGATGTACTGTATTACTTTAATAATTGCTAATAATAATCTAATATAAATAATAACATGTGACTGTATTGGTGTCAGTATAAGTGCTAATTTTATTTCTGCTGATCTGGGTTAGTGTGCTGCAATGTTTACAGCTTATGTTGACACACTCCTGGAATTTGTGATCCAGGTTGGAGATATCGCTGCCGGGGGGTGCTGCTGAGACGTGCACAGAAATACGCTTCTGGTGTGAAGCGGCCTGCTGACTCGTGTGTAACTCGGCTCTGAACATGTCCTTTCAAGTGTGCCTTTGAGGGTATAGCCTGAAGTGCTGCTGCCCGCAAAACTCTCGTTTCTCACAATGGCGCGTCAAATGAAGCGGTTCTCAACTGATTCCCGTCTGGGGGACAGTTCAAAGGAATCAAATAATCAAAAGAGTGTGTTTCCAGCACTCTAGTGTGCAGTCCTATAACTGTATACTGATGGTGCCTGTTATGATGAATGAATACAATTTCAAATGGGTAACCACAGCTAATTAACCTCAGAAAATAATTAACAACATTTTAGTGTTGGCCAACACGGATTAGTTCTGAAAAAGTTTGATTTTGACCAATTTCTTGCTTCTCCCTGGTCGAAATGACCTGACACAACCTTTTTCAAGTTTTTTACAGCTACTTTCACCTTTGTGTGCTTCATGGAGAGGGAAGGAGGGTTAGAATGTAATTTCTAACTCTTTCTCTAGAAGCTTCCATTGTTTGTTTTATACAAAGGTCACAGATGTTTGGATGCCTGCTGTGGTGCCCGGCACACTTAATGGGACCTTTACAGTTTTCGCCCCCACAGAGGTAGCTCTGCTTCTGCAGGCCATAACAAGCTCTGCAAGAGTGTCAAACTGACTGAAAACGAGGATGCTCAGACACATGGATGTGTTGGACTTCATGCACACACAGACAAACATGCACACATGCATGTGCACAAATATTCTTCATCAAACCATTACACCTCCTCTGGCTCCCCACTGAGACGCCTTCTGTTCAGCAGACAAATTCTACATGTTTACAGCTAATGGATCTCAACTGCCATATATTCACATCCCCTGGGAGAAATGAACTCAGTGTGTCTGTGTGTATCTCTGTGTGTGGGTTATGTGTACATTTGTATCTATTCATTTCTCCCAGATTAGAAATATTGAGCTTGTGTGCCAGTTCCAGCACAGCCATTAGGAGAGCAGCCGACACAGAGCTCTGATGGCCTCCCGTGGAGGGGAGCTATTAGCTGCATGCTAAATGGTCCCAGTGAAGATGCTAACATTAGCTTGATCTCTCACTGCCGTCCTCTTAATGAGCAGCACCATTATTTACATGCAGAGTGATGCACCGAGGTGTTGTGGGACCAAATAATTGTTTATGATCATCTAAGTTACAGGTGCTCATGTAAGTACATGCTGGCTGCTACTGGGGCTCACATCATTTTACAAACAACACAGGCATGGTCCTGTACATGGTTCTAAACATTTGTGTTTACATGTGCATTTAAAGAAAGCACCCTAAACTTTTCTCTATTCCTTATCTACCTAAACATGTTCCTCCCTCTGCATGCTCTCAATCTAATGCTGGTCAGACATTGTTCATCTCCTCTGTAATGTTCCCACAGGACTATGCCCAAAGATCCAAGAGAAGAAGAAAAAACACTGCCCACTCAGCAATCAGTGTGTCTGTGTGGTAGTCAGTCTGTCTAGCTGTGGGCAAGAAAGAGACTAGAAATATATCTTGATACTAAAGTGATGTCAGACTTGAAAGGTGGAAGATTGAAATGATGGCTATGTGTAGATTATTAATTATCTTGAGCCATTTTTTATTAGCACCTAAGATGGCCATTTTTTTGCAAACCCTGTTTATCAGTTTTGAATATTCTTTAATGATCAAAAACTGTCAGTCTAAATTGCCACAGTTAAGGTGCTTTTAGGCAATTAGCAGCGGTCTTTGCCGCCAACCTCAGCATCAGCGATATAAACACTGTCGCCGTGTTTATAACAGCCACGTCGACAACCACACCAGCCAAAAGCATCATTAGTAAGGGTTAGTATTTGTAGAAATGCACATCAACATGTTCATGTATTGATGTTGTTCCACTTAGCAAAGTTTATTATTGTCAATAGTTAATCCATTAATGTATACTGTTACAAAGGCCTCACCACTTGGACTATTCCACCTCCCCTCTTAGAGTGGTATGTTCCGTCTCTTCATTATAGTTCGGGAAGGCCACAAAAGAGTTCCAGTAGTTAGGCCAATTAAGCCAATCTGCTGACCCCATCCCTTACCTTCACTGCAACTCCCCATGTCAGACTCCTAAAACAAAACTCTGCTGCCCGCCCTACCCACACCCGGTCCCGTGAACAAACGGGTGCAACTGCTTTTGTTTAACTGTTGCGCGTGTCCATTGAACTGTAATAACATTAAGTTAAACCGCCACGTCAATCACATCACAAAAATACCTTTCTTTCCTCTTCCCGTCTATGCCCCTCCCTCTCATCCTCAGCCGCTGAAACACTCACGCCTTAATCATTTCTCGACTGGACTACTGCAACCGCATACTTTACCGCACATCCACCAAAATCATCACCAAACTACAATACATCCAAAACTAAGATGCCCGTCTGCTCTTCTACTACTACCCTACCTCCACTGGCTCCCAATACAGCAAAGAACACAGTTCAAAATTATCGGACATCCTGCACCGACACACTTTCACCCGCAACCTTGGATCCGCCAACGCCTTCTCCATTGCTGCCCTCTCGCTCTAGAACTCTCTCCCCCAGTACCCCAGACATTCTCCGTCTCTCCCCACTATCACAACTGCAGTTAAAACTCACTTATTTATATCAGCTTTTAACCTGCAGTTAAAACTCACTTATTTATATCAGCTTTTAACCTGTGAACTAGCTAAATACAACCAACGGCATATGCGGCTCAGATTGGGCTGGGTTAGAAAAATGTACAATTATAATTAATAGCCGATGGGTTGCGGGAGGGTGAAATAATACATGCATCATGTTGGCTGACACACACCAACATAGCCCCGCAGTGGTTCTAGCCCGATGGACACACTGCAGGGCTATGGCTACGGCTAGACCGCTGAGAAAGCGGAGCCTGAGGACCCTATCGCCAATAGTCCACTAGTTAATCGATTGCAGATGCCATCTTTCTTTCTTTCTACAGATACAAAAAATAAAAAGGCTTAAATAGGTCGCCAAATGTAACGCGGGTTCGTTATTATACCTGGCCGGCCTCAAATCCAGCCTACTTCAATGTTGTATTTCATCACATTTACATAGCCTGTATCCCACAGGGACCGTAAGAGATAGCTTGTCCATGCAGTTGTCCAAATTGGATAAAATATTTCCTTCAGGTGGGTGGGGGTGGATGATTTACGTGCACATCCAGATTCAGAGCTGATCCGCACATCTCTACAAAGCATGCTACAATGGTATAGAATATACAGAACATTAACCAAAACTAATCAATCACTTTGGGCTTCCAATATTGCTTTGTACGCTGTTTGTTAGTTCATTTTTTAATCCGTAGAATAGCTAATATTATTTATTTACCGTGAATAAAGTAATTTATTTCTAGCTGACTTCAATTAAACTTTTACTGAAAAACATCACCAGCATGCAATTCAGTTCTTTACAGTTTGCTTCAATACATCAGCCAACACTTTGTGAACTTGTGAAGGATATCCTCAACCAGCTTATAAGTGGAGATTGTTTGGAAACGTGGGCCTACACAGTATGAAACGACCTTGCTATGTCAAGCGTTCTAACCCACGTTCTATTAGTTGATTTGGTACACATTGTTTCATCTGACGAGTGGAAGCACCAGAAAGTGGTGAGTAGTTTTCAGATAAGAGCTTCAAAAGCTGATCATGGATGAAAAGGTTTAAAACTTCTGTTGTCGTGTGGTTGGGTGTTCTTGAAGGATAAAAACATTCTCAGAATTAAGGTCTTACATATTTAACATTTCTTATGAAGACAACTATAGCTGTGGATTGATCAGCAAGCTCAATAGAAAGCATTGAAACCATTGCTTTGGAAGCATGGTCAACCAGGTCGTTATTGCAATAATTGAATGTTTTTTGCTACATCAGTGGTACAACTGATTGCAAATCAGAAAATACTAAACAAAGTTCAACATATTTTCTAATATTATTAGTTGTAAGGGAACCATATTCACAATGCATTGAAAATCACAGCAATTTTACTTTTATTATGAACCAGCAGTGATTGCATGTTTTCTGTGAATTATTTTTTAAAGCAGAATGTTGTTTGCCTCACTTTCCTAGTAACTTTCCTAATACTGGTTACTAGGTTTATTTTACATTAAAAAAACTTGTTCTCATTCACTGCAAACGCTTACGGCAGCTTGGTCAGTGGCCTTACGCCTCAAACTATGATGCTCTAGGTAACATCATCACATAGTATCAGTTTTGCATGCGTTCAACTCATTGAAAAAATGTTTTACTTGGTTTGGTGAAGGAAAATATTGTGGTTTGTAAATAAGTATGTTTGTCACATAATGATTTAGGTCACGGTCAGGAGAGCAGAGACAAAGAGGATATTCAAGCCAATAAGCAATTTTTAAATTTACATTTAAGTATTTTTTGGCATTATATCTGTAATTCTAACCAACACTCGCTCCTCCCCCGTGGCTCCAAAATTCAGGGCTATGCTTTGAAAAGGGAGTAAATGTTTAATTAGTCACCATAATGAATAGTTAACAGTTATATGTGCCACTTCTTCTTGTCCTGTCTTGTTGCATCTGCTCCCTTATTGGGTGTACTCATGCACTTTTACTCCTTGTGGTTTCCCTCCTGTCTGAATAAGTTATGAAAAACGCCAATGCAGAGTGTGAAGAAGGCAGGAGATGGAGTAAAAGTCTGGATTGTAGACAGGCCAGAGGTTTGTGGCTGTGCTTCTTAAGCAGTTGTCAGACCCATATGCTTTAAAAGGATACACGGCGTTAGTACACCAGTCATAATCCATTTATGAATGACACTCTGGATAAGGCATTTGTGCACATGTGTATGTCGCCGGCATGTTCATGAGCTTGAACTGTAGAACTCACACGGCCTTCATGACAAGTTGGAGCACACACACACACACACACACACACACACACACACACACACACACACACACACACACACACACACACACACACACACACACACACACACGCACACATAGACAGCAGAACAGCACTCTTACTGAATAAACCATCACCAATCATCATCACTAATCATCATCAAAAATGTATCTAAGTATTAACTCATCTCTAATTCATAGCTCTCCAATAGACACTGCTTACTGTATGAGATGAGAAAGAACAAGACAAAAAAGACAACCAGAAGATGTGAGAGCAGCAGGTTAGGCTTAGTGCTGCACAAACCTGGGCAGCCCTGTGAGACCAGTATGCAAGTATAACATTTCAGCTAATTTGGCTTTCGATTACAGGCGAACAAATATTTTATTCATCTCACAAGAGTGCAGCATGCCAATATGGCCATTAAGTAGGTATTTCATCTACAACAATGAGCTCTCATACACATTTACCTTATTTGTCAGTGAGCTCGCCTTTCAGTTTATTTCTATGCTGAAATAATCAATGAATACAGAAATAGAATTACATAAGCGGCTTGTAGGGAGAACACTCATGGGGTCATTACAACATTTTATTTCATATAGCATTCTTAACCTTTTTGTAATTATTCAATTTTAATCCCCTGGCTCAAAGAAAAAAAAATGTATGCTGTTGTTGCCAACCCTAATCCACTGAACTTTTAAGGCCCATGTGGATTCCACTTGGACCTTGCCAAAAAACAGCAGTTGTTCTGGCTTGCAATTATAACAGCAATTTTCTACTGATAGCAGAATAATTGTATTTTAAAAACATTTATTATTATTATTATTATTATTATTATTATTATTATTATTATTATTATTATTATTATTATACAGTGTCTCAGCAGGAAAAATAAGCAGACCTACATAAGGCAGACACAAACAACCAGTGATAACACATGCATAATGTTCTTATGTTAACCTTGCCGCAGTCTCAGCTGTCAGTCACTCACCTCTGACAAGCATGACTCACACCTACGGCTTTTCTCATTGGTCAGTGACAAAGCGTGACTAACCTCTCCTCTAAGGAAATTTGACAGCAGCTATTGATGGGCATGAATGTGGGACAAAGGATTCATGTGTGTGTGGCTGTGTGTGTGTTTGTGTGTTTTAGGGGTTGATGACTCAGGCCAAAGAGTGCCTAGCTCTGCTCTGCATTTAAGTAAAACACCAGCCAGTAAGAGTATAGGAAAACATGTAGTTTTGTTATGTTTCTGTGTATGGAATTTTAAGTTAGGTACTCATGATTTTACAATGCTCTAGAGCAACTCCCTATATTGCTGTTCATATGCCAATAAAAAAAGCATAATGTAAGCTTAGCTCTTTTTCACACAGCCTTTTCCCTATTATATTGCTCTAAAGACCTGACCACACATCTTTTCGAGGCAGCACACTAAAATTTGCATGTACCAAATCTAGTGTACTTGAGTTGGACTCATTAAACAATACCTACCCGAGGACATAAAAGCAGCAGTATACCAAAGATGCCTTTAAAACTGTATGAAGGAGACGACTAAAGTTTAACATGATCTTATCTCTGCTCTCTGCTGCCCGGATGTCATTGTTGTAATTATTCTTCATCTGGCTTTCTATGCCTGCTGGGGTGTCAACCATCCTACTACTAGCATTCAACATGCATTGGCCTCTGTTAACTGCAGGGTCCTGTCTTCATTGCTATCACCAGTTTTGGGAGATCTGCCAGGCAGAGACGACACATGGTGGCAACGTAGAGTGTCTTCACCTCTGTTCATGCTGATGAGAAGACTGATTCATCCAGCTGTTTTCATTGTGATCTGACCTAGTGGTGGAGGCACAATCAAACTACGTTTAGATCAGTGTGATGGCGATAGGGTGATGTCTTTACAGGTGGGGCCTTCTATCTCCCCCTAAGTCTCCAGTCATTGCATTGAATGATGTCTCCAATATGTCACACTATTGATACACAACTGGAACCTTTACAGATATGGATCCTGTCATGATAAATACTTCTGTTGGACGATATATATTGTCCCAGAAATATTGCAATAAAAAATATTATCATTTTAAGACCACTTTATGCCACTGATATGACAATATAGTACCATAATAATGCAAGTACACCCTTTGAAAGAGCAAAGACCTTTTCATTTTCAAGAATATTCAGACATTGAAATTGGAATGTGACAAAAATTGTAAACAAATAGACATTTTTGGCACTGGGGATAGAGAGTCATTCATTCTTTAATGGGCAACATACTGCCAATCCAGTTTCTCAATAAGTAACAAACAGATGAGCTGTAACATTGATTGCCATTTTTTGTTGCTACTGTTTTCAAACAAAGCTGAAATACCCGCTATTGAGAGGGCTGTCCTCTCTCATATAGTTTAAACCCAATATTCCACACCGGAGCTGCAGAGTGCGGGACCCCAGTATGCAAAACAATTTAAATACACCATTTTAGATAAGACAGACAGAGGTCTGCTGTGATGGAAATCGTCTGATGGCTTTATTGGTTGCACTTTTTAGTGACACCCAATAGTGCAGCAGGGGGTTACCACTGACATTCATTGTTTTCCAGTAAGGAAATATTTGAAGGGAACCAAGGTTTCTACATCAGTTAAAGAAACCAATCCCGTATCAAAACTTACCAGGAGACTGAAAAGCCTTGCTTGTGATGTTGCTATAGCATTGGGCACAGCTGTGACACCCCCTCACTATTCAAACTCTTGTTTTCGTCCCCATGCACTTTTATTGCTTCCGGTTGACTTTCTTACTGTAGTTGTTCTGAAGATTCTTCTCTTGCTGTCCTGCAGCTGTAGTTTAAATGAGGGAATATATAAGGTGATAAATATGTTAAATACATCTGAGTCACCCTCAGCTATTAGCTTGTTCTCACAGCATAGAGCTTCATAAGCAGCCATCATGTTCTCATCAGAACTTGTCACATACAGACGTTTGGCTAGAGCCCCTTTTGGCGTCACTTTCTAACGCACCTGGTAGCCCAACACGCCAAACTATGACTCTTCACGACGGTCGCAGTAAATTAATGCTTAACAATGTGAATTCAAACAAAAACACTTTTTGAGTTTACGCAATAAAGCCACTTAGTTAGATTCAGGAAAAACAACATGGGTGGGCCTAAAATGCATAGATAAACTGAGTTAAACATAAACAATGTAATCTAACTGAGCCTCGGTTAGTATAATGTGGTTACTTTACCAGTGTCTATCTGAGGAGGAAATATCTGATATTACTTTCTTACCCTGCAATATTAAAAATCCCACTCCAACTTTTAAATTTTTAATCAGCTACATTGTATAAGTCAGTCAGACAAGCTGTGGGCCAATAATATCTCTTGATTTGCACCGAGCAGGCCCATATCAGCAGCAGGTCAAGCTTTAAATGTTGCATCATTATTAATGCATGACCATAAAAAGGGCTCCTTCATTATGAAGCAATATGTCGATTCCCTCTTCCTCCACACTTAACAATGTAATATTTAGGTAATGTAAAAGCCTTTAACCTCTTATTTTTTCTCAGAATAATTTACATTTTTATATATTTTGTTCAGTTAAATGCTAGGGTGGTTTTATTCACTATTGTTAAACAAGTAAATTGAATTATATAGTCAATAACTGACTTAATAATGAATTGATTATGTGCATTGATTATGTGCTTCTTTTCCAAACCTTACATGCTTACCTGAACAAATAAAATAAACTGGAAACTAAAGATGGTTATCTTTTGAGTATTTAATCTTTAGATGCCATACAGTAACTCTACACATGACCATGAGATCTGTTACAGTATTTCACACTCAATGTCAATAATAGTTCAGTTAAATCTCTAGAGACAAAAGACATACATTCAAATACACATACTGTATAAGGTCGAACTCACAAACTAACACCTGTGTGCAGGTTTAGTTATTTTTTTCTTCCAGCCTGGTCTCCTTAAACATTACCATACAACAAACTTGCATTGTCAACTATGTTGTGAGGGGAAGATATTTTCTCCAGTATCGTGTGTGTTTTTGACATTTGACAAATACGTTTTTAATAAAAGTCAGTTTAAACCAAACCATGATGTTTTTATGAAACTTAACCAAGTAGTTTTGTTGGCTAAAAATAACCTTGTAGTTTTGTTGCCTAAAGATTACCAAGTATTGTTGTGTTTTTGTTTTGTTTCAGTGTACAACGTTAACCACATGTTTGAAATTGCAACCTTTATGCAGGAGAAAATACATTTCCTTTCAAACTTTATTTAGAATGCAGTTAAGTGGTATGGGAATGTACAAAGATTCGTCCTTCACTGAGCCCTTAGAAACTAACCATCAATATACTTTAGCTTTGGTCTGCAAACAAGGCTCTTATTTCCTTCTAATAATAATTTGCTTCTTGACCTTTATAAAATTTCCAATAAAAGTGTCTTTGTGTGTTAGTGTGAGTGTTACCCTCATTTTCAGGTAGTCATCTTTATGACACTTTTAATACTAGTTAAAACGCTTGGAGAGCCAATTTGGGGAGATGTGGAGTCAGCAGAGTCGGTGTGAAGTGGGGTTCTGAGACTGGTGATGTAGGAAGTTGGTATGTCACTCTTGGTTGTGCTGCCAACTCAGCTGGTGCTTTCTTCTACACACTACAGTGGATACAACAAAAACATAGAGAGACACACACACGGTTTCCTGCACCCTCTCTCTCAGTCATACACCTCAAAAAACTTGTCTCTCTGGGTGTGAAATAACGTCTTTCCTGGCCGACTTCACTTTGTGTACTAATTGCACACATTCATCTGTTATTCTTCCTCCCACCCTATAACTGCTTGCCATTCTCACTCACTCTCCACATATTTCTTCCTTAAATGGCTAATCAACATAACATTGCTTTAAACTGCAGAGGATCTGCTCTGTAAAATGCAAAATGTACCTATAGTTCTATAACATGTACCATCACACAGTGATTATTACTAATAAAATAGTGTATTCAGTGTGTGTTCTTGTATCCTATTGCAACCATATTGTCACTCTCATTTGGTTTCATATTCTTGTATAAAAAATAAGTATTTTCAAAAGCTGTCTGCATACATTGCTCATTCAGCCATAATCTCCATGATCAAATATTTAACTTTCTAAAATATATTTGATTTATTTAAATAGCCCATGCATATGTGTTGCACACTCATGTAAATGGCATACATATCAATTTCCAAGTTATTATCTCTGAAAAAGGGGACATTTTTGTGAGGGCTCTGAATCCGACTCAGCATCTACAGTACCCAATGCCAAAAGAAGAATATTATTAATAAATATAGTATTACAAACACTTGCATTTGGCATATGTATGAGACATGTTCAAAATGGTATTCTTTAATATGCAGGCTATTAGAAAGACATATAAGCTGTCAAAGGAAAATGATGCTTGTCCTTACTTGAGATACAATTTTTAAGATACAATCTTTGAGTTCGGCTTCTCATTTCATTTAATCCATGTAAATCACAAATTCTGCAAATTATTGCCAACATCACTTATAGTCTACAGCCATTCAGCTTTGTAAGGCACCACATTTCTATCTTCCTTCATTTCAGTTTTGGTTTCAACATTCATGTTCAAAGACCTGATTTAGCTTTGGCTTGATTTATTTTTGTCAGAGTTACACTTTCAGTTTTAAGTTCATTTGCCCATACTCGCCTGCATAATTTGTTCTAATTAAGGCTGCCTTTCTCTTCACAAGCAGAAACACAGACAGATGCTGGAGACCCAATTACAAACACTTGCAGTTTCATATGGGTGAGGCACTGGTGGCATGGGGATTGGCAGTTAGAGTAAGGGTGAATGTATTTGTTTGTATATATGGGAGTGCATGTGCGCATAGTCTTATCCGCAGAGTGGTGAAATCTTGTGGGGATATTGATCTAAACTGTGGATGTTGGATATGAAATATTAATCTGACTTTGTCTCTACAGAATCAGTTTTGTATAATTTTAAGGGCCAGAGTAATGACAATATTTCCTACTTTCCCTGACCAATAATCTACCTCCAGTTGTCAGAGACAGATGCAGAGTAGGAAGAAATGGACAAAGGTAATTCTGTTCAACAGAACGGTATATATAATTTACACACATTTACAAGAAAGATGAGTAAGGGAAGGTGTTTGGGAATGGAGTGCTAGTGTTAGAGGGCAAAAAACAGTATAGCTTTTACTCCACATGGCCCAGCTAATTCTGAGCCAATCTGAAACAAGTTGTTAGGATCCAAAAAGTCATTATTCTTAAGTAAAATGTTGAAAACAAAGCTGGTTGTTCAGTTTTCTTTTTGAACAAACTCTTCTCTGAGGCTTGCCTCCAGAGCATCACATGCGCTCTTCCACTTCTAGCTGCTCCTCTTCAGCTCCGTCTCCACATAGGCTGTAGATCAAGTCCGCCTTTTATTGGTGACCCTTCTGAGGAGGTCGTCTTCTTATAAAACTTTTGGAGTTGGCTCACCTCCATCTGCCTGTTTCCCAGCAGGCCAATCTGCTCCTTTAGAGCTAAATATTCCTCCTTGAGAGACTTTATCTCAGTTGTGGCAGAGTGCAGAGCATCTCTAAGTCCCTGCAAGATTGAGTTTTCAGGGAGCTGCTCACAGTGCTGCAGCTTCACTTCAGCATTTGTACACCATGGAGAATTAAGGTGATACAATACTACCAGATTAGCACAAACTTTGCATGCTAACTCTCAGTTTTATTTGATTTGGCTTGGTTTTCATTTTGGATAATATTTTTGGGGTGGAACTTGGGGTAAAGTTTGGATCTTGGACTTGGACTTTACTTTTTGTTTGGTCCCAAAAACTAAAGGAAAAGTCAGCGATCACCAGGTTAAGCAGGATTTATGAGCATCTGTAAAACAATTTTACAGCAATCTATTTGAATTTCATCAATCTAAATTTCAGTCTGGACCGAAGTGGTGGACTGATCAATCTACAAACCAACATTGGGGTCCCCAGAGCCACTGCTGCTAATGTTGCTACCTGATGTAGAACATCCACTTAGAGTTTATTTCCTCACATTGTTGTTTATCTTCCCTGTGTGTTTGATCGACCCCCACAAGCAGAGTAAACTTACTATCCTCCATGAAATGAGAAGCAGATTACAAATATTAGTATTAATATTCAGCCAAGGATTAGATTTGCACACAACTTTATTAACATGACAATACTCTATTGATGTTTCCATAGGTTACTGTATTAATAAGTGTTATTCTGTTTGCAACAAAAGGCATATTTCTCTATCCTTTTGTGAGAGACCAACAAGATAATACAGAGTAGTTGGGCAACTTAAACTCTGGCACTCGCTCAAACAATGTTCAATTAATAGCATACAGCTTATGTAGGTCTGAGGATGGACTTGAGGACAGAAGAGGGAACTGTATTGGTTGGATAAACGGTCTAACAGAGAAGGAAATGCATACTGTGTGAAGCCACTACTGCCAATGCATTTAGCAACCTTTTGTGCATGTGTGTGTGCCTCAACGCACACATCAAAACACAGAAAAACACAACCAATAACAAAAGATTGAACACAATTATTACTCATGAAGCACATGCTCCAAAGAAACAGGGGGCAGCATTTCACTTCTATTACTGGGTCCATGCAATCTAAAGTTACACTTATAAATCATTACAAAAGCCAACTACTAATTTACAGTAGGGCAAGAATAAGCAAAATTCAACCAAACTGCTAAACCTCTTAGACACCGTCATAATTACATTGCTATTTTGTAATCTTCACGTGTGGCATCCGCATGTAATTAATGTCATTTGTGTGTTTGTGCCACTAACCGGGGGCTGTACTGTGTACTGTCTATGCTTTGACAGATTAATTGATTGAATCCATAATCCAATGGCAGAATCGATAAACAACCTGCAATTTTGTCTCATCCTCCCTGCTGGCAGGAGACCATCATGAGGAGAGTAGTCGGCACTCGGCAGCTCCAGGAGTCAAAAGCATAGTCAGCAGCTGCAGCAACTTAAATACAGCCAGCACAAACCCCAGCCGAGAGTCGCAGCGGGCTGGTCGACTGCTGCCCCATGGTGGGCTTTGAACTGTCTGAATTAAAGCTAACTGCTAACTGGTGGTACGTCTCCTCGTGCTGCCAAACCCTCTGCTCCCAACGAAGCAGCTTTCAAGCAGCAGGGAGGATGACGCTAGGGTGCAAGCCGTTTTCTCATTTCTGCCACTTTGGATGCAATTCAGTCAACAAACTAATCAAAATGCACACTGGCCATGGGTGTATTATTGACAATCTCACGGTTCAGCTTTACTTCTTCTTTCTCTGGACTGAGGGCAGACTGGACGCTGCAGTGGCTCACCTTCAGCTCTCGAGGAAAAAGTGGTATTACGAGACAGGACCGGCCGGACCTGGCTGATTGGCAGTAGAAATCTCTGTAGCGCAATACATATTTAGCATATCATCAACAGTATTGTCTTCTTCACATTCTTTTTATGTTTGTTATTTTTTGACTGGTTTTCATGACTTCATCAAGCATTGATATGGTATGTAAAAGAAATACATGAACAATGCCATTTTGAATCTGCAAAGCCTTTTCACATATCGCATTGAGAGGAAGAAGATTGATGGAGGCTATAAACAAGGTTAGCGTAGTCTGGTATCTGCAAAATTTCTTGTGTGGAATGTGTGGTTTAAGAGTAACTTCAGAGTCAAATCATGGACATAAATAGTTTATTCTGTTATTCTGTAGACTTTCTGGAGGGATGTACTGTCTAAAAGCAGAAAGTTGGTTTTTGAGTTGAGGTTCTGTTTCCTACCAATGGCAACCAGGAAAATAATTGAAAGATGGCTGTGGTGTGACTATAGGTTCAAGTCCATTCAAGTCGATTTCGTAGCTATACACACTTTTCATCCTTTCCTAAACTGTATTAATGACAGACAGTTAGTCTAGAAGTCTATACTCAAAATCATTCTGGGTTTTGTTTGTGAACTTCTCATTCTACTGAAGTTTATTACAGTTATCCAGGCTGTAAAACCTTACTGTCATTTAACAATTTTTTTAATTTTTATTATTGAAGCGATATGGCATGGTAGAATCTAGAAATGGCCTCCACTTAAGGCCATACGCTATCTAACAATGTTACTGAATTTGAAAATGAATTTGTGGATCAGTACCGTGATTTGTATCCACACCAACATTTGAATGATTCATCCTGGGCCCAGGCTACAGCCTTCTACTAAGTTTTATGAAATAGGGCCTGCAGTTTTTCTGTAATACTGTTGACAAACAGACAAACTTAAGCGAAAAACAAGGCTGATATAATGTGATATCTCTTTAGATATTTTCTGCATAATGAAGATCTATGACGCATAGAATCATTGCACAGCAAGGCTGGAATAGAAGGTTCATGGTATTCTCTGCTTTTGCCTTAAGAGATTATTGGAAAATAATTGACATGACAAATACTTATTTAACTGCCCAGAAATATCTAAAATCGTTAGAAACTCTGGTTAAGAATGTATTAATTTGCTTAGTCATTACCCACACTCCCTTTCACTTTAATGAGCTAAGTGTCATTGGGATCAGAGATGATGATAGCAGAGGCTAGAGAGCAGAACGACGAGGAGTCTATCAAAAGTACTGTAGCTCTGCTCGCTAACTTCAGTCACTTTATCCTCCCTGGCTGAATGGATTCGAGTGTTATTGCCCATGACAGGAGTAGGTTTGAGATGGAAATCATTTAAAAGGCAAGAATCTGTTGAGGCAGTTGCCGGGTGAAAGAGATCTAATGTGTCTCGCTCCTCTTTCGCTATCACTGTGAAGTCAAACCCTTTTTGTTTTTTCCATGCTCATTTTCCTCACCTACTCTCTTCTCAGCTCACCTCCCCCTGACATTACTTCAAAAAGAGGGAAGTACACATGCAACATCATTCGTGCCAATATCCTCATCATCATCTTCATCATTGCCGTCATTATCCTCATTGTCACCAGCTTTTGGGTTACACTCACAGCAGTTTCGGATTTTAATTGGCAACTTGAAGTAGCATCAGAAGTCATCTGCTTCTCCCCAGTGAGGCAACCTCCAACTCTTTCTCTCCTTTATCCTTGTAGTTTTCTGAGTCATGTCATTGTGGCTTAACGTGAGTAATTTGCCATGAAGATTCCTCAACAAACGAGCAGTGCAGAACAAGTGGTTCCCCTAGAAAACCATGTTCTTCTTCTGAGCATCTGAGAGGAAGGTGTCATTGCATATGCAGAACTGCTGCTCTGGATGATAAGCCTAGGTCGGGAACTATAAGGACATGATGAAAATGCTTTCTGTTCTATGTAGCTGATAGAGCACAGAACGTGGTTGGGAAAAGTGCCACGGTGGCACTTCTTGTATAGATCAAAATCTTTTCGGAGACCTAGTTAGAGAGTGCATGGAGAGCAGCTGCATTGATATTTAAATGTTTGACTAACTTCTGCTCTGGCTGAGTAGGTTGGAGAAGTTATGTGCACGTATGCGAGGAATGCTGGCACAGAAGTGACTCACACTATGAGTTATTATGTTTACATACACAAAATAAAGTAATTAAGATGTCAATTTAGTTCGAGCATCTCTTCACTTAATCAAAAGAGGTGTATTCATTTAAAATTTCTAAAACACCAATTAAAAAAAAAAGAAAGGACACAGCTTACTTAGTGCTGCTAACACAACAGTATTGTATACGATCTTGTAACCCTAGTTCTATAATTACAGTCGGAGCCCTCTATTGGACTCTATGGGTAACAGTGTCCTCCAATCAAAAGCACGCATTTGCTCACAGAAGATTTGCATTAGGGTAGCCAGCCAATTGGGATGTGCCTACATGAATATGTGTGGACCTTACAGTTTATAAGGTAGCACAAACCAATATCTGCCACCCAACCCTAACCCTAACCTTGGTAGAAGCTTCCACCTGCGCTTAAGGAACTAGGGTTACAATGTCATAACCTTTGTTCTAACCCACACAGGCCTCACCCTCTACTGGACTCTGCAGGTACAGCGGGTGAAGCCTGACAAATGCCTGCCATGCAATGAAACACAACCACCACAACGCTGCGATACCTATGTCCTCGACACTAACAGAACAAGGCAGCCAACACTGCCACGCTGTAAAATGTATGTTGCTGTATAACCTCTGAAGAATTCCTTAAGTTCTTGGGAACAAAGGAGTGATTCACGAGAGGGTGGCCAAAGACTGGTCAGTTGCCAAAACCCTCATGGCAGGAAGCAATTGCTACCTCCTGAATAATCATGAAACAGCCCTCTATCCACCAAACAATGCAAAACGGAGAGAAGAAACTCAACTGCACAGGACAGGGGATATAGCCTCCATTGCTCACATCAGCATTAGAATACTGCTTGGATGGTCTGCAAAACCTGTACAGACAGTCCAGCCCTCCCCAAGCTGTCACTCTCAGAATCCAGTGCTCCTGCGTCACTCATATCAAAAGAAGAGGGACGAGGCAGAATAGTGGAAAGGCTTACAGCAGCTTTCTTGGTCATAACGCATGTCTAAACTCATCAACCCCGAGGGCTGGATTGTCCTGCTGTGTGAGGGAGAACCATACTTCTGCTTTCCTGAACTACGTCCAAATCTGCAACCTCAATGAATGGAAGGCTGGCTTTTGGGGACCGACATGGAAAGGGCAGAGCGGGCGGTGATGCGTTCAAGGACCTCATCACCACCGCATCACCTACTAATGCAGCAGCAGACATCGTTTCACTGTGTTTAATCCTTCTCGTCTCCCCTGTGGATTAAGAAGGGAGGAGGAGACGTGTGTGAATGTGTACTTGTGATTGTATTAACCATAAAGTCCAGTAGCGGGTGGAGACTGTGAGTTAGAGCGGTATGTAACTACCCATATGTATCTGCAGAGTTCTTATAATCACATTAAACTCAGAGAACTGACGTACAAATCAACAAAAAAACGAAAGTTTGCCGCTTTCACGCTTCTTTGTCTTCAGTAATGTCCCACTTTTCTTCAGATTTTGTTGTAGCTAGTAATTAAATTGCTCCAGCAGACTTCTTTCTTACACCTTCATACATGAAGGCTCATAATTGGCACTTGTCTCAGAACATGCATCCCTCCATCTCTAATTCAAGCCCCGAACGGACGTCATTTACTTCTTAAATATGTTCTGCGCAGCCAACCGTTACTTCCTCCCACTCAAACGTGCCTATAATCCAACTGTCTGTGATACCTGCCAGAAACAACTGTTTGACAACACTTGTATGAGCAGATATGTTAGGCAATTCCAACATCAGCTAGATTTTACTATCAGGTTAATTTATACCTCATATTTTATCCCATATGACCTACTGTGTTTAAAGAGTCAGTTCAACCAAATTACAAAGACATTAGACAGCTAATTTCAACAACTGGGACAGTGTTTCTTGACAATTATGTTTCTATAGATTTTCTAAATATTATTGTTAAAACGTTCAGCATATAAAACTCTTTTGCATACGTTCTTAGCTTGATTTGACAAATAAATAATTGATTAAAAACTTGCTAGATAGATAGATAGATAGATAGATAGATAGATAGATAGATAGATAGATAGATATCTAGCTAGCTAGCTTCAATGGCTTGCCATTATACTACAGCCTTGCTACATTTCTCTGAGCGGTAGCTTCTGTGAAGTGAAGTTCTATTTAACGTACAGTAACTGGTAGCTTAGCTTACTACACTTCCAAGTAACTTGCCCGACACTGCCGCCACCACTGTTTTTGCACACCAAGTGTCTGCCCATGTGTAGTTCTACCTAAAAGTCATGTAAATATTCAGGTCCAGCTGTACTCCTGTAAATAAAATGCATCTGTATTTGAAAAATGCATACAATAGCTGTTTGTAATTTGTAAGAACTTTAAGCCTCTAAGATTTCTTATTAGAGTTTCCAATGATGAACTTGGTAACTGGACTTAGATTTACATAGCGCCTTTCTTGTCTTCCCACCACTCAAGGCGCTGTACACGTCAAAACTCCCCATTCAGACACAGTTTATACACTGATGGCAGAGGATGCTATGCGAGGTGCCACCTGCTCGAAGGATCTAAACTAATGCACATTCATGCACACTCTCACGCCGATGGCACAGCCTTCGGGAGGAATTTGGGGTTCAGAATATGGCCCAAGGATACTTCAACATCAGACAGGAGGAGCCGGGGATCGAACTGATTAGAAGCTGGCCTACCTCTAAACCAATATGTTGAAGATATTGAAAAGGTAACCTTGAAACTTAGTAATGAAGGCAAGAACGAGTGACGTTTTAGAGCATCTTGGTGGAGGCACTTGGTTGCAAAGCCATATTACCACGTTGTCTCCACACTTAGATGATGGCTTAACATTTTCTGCCGACGTTTGCAAAAAGGTTGCAAATGAGGTCAGCTCACTGAGCAAAAATCCTCTGGGGACTTTCCCAAACTGAAAAATAGCAGATGAATAACACAATTCATTTTATTGCGATTAAAAGTAAGAGAAGGCAGGAGGGAGCAACTGGAATGATTCAAACTAATGAAAATCATCTGGATTAGAGCCACAATAAAAATTTCACTCAGTTAATAGTTTGATGCAACTCCCTCTCCCTCCGTGTGTCGTCTGTCCTCTCTCTCTCACACAGTTACACAGTTACATGCACACACTCCAGTCTGGCATAGGGCCTGGCTTTAGGGCTGAGCATATGGCCGGTGGCTATGGGGGCATGGAGGGTAAGGAGAGGAGGGGAAAAGAGGGATGAGGGGTGAGATAAAGAGTGTGAGCACCAAAGCTGGCAGAGGAAATGCTTCACTGTTATTTTTATATGGCAGCTTGAGCAGAGAGCACACACCCACAGACACACTTATACTGTATACAGACTTTCAGTACAATGCACCGCTGCAATCACTCACACAAATCCATTTGGCCACAAACATTTCAAGGAAAACTCTCTTTCTTCGTTATGAGCCATACCTACAGTTGCACTTTTACCCTTCAACATTGAATGAAGTTCGCTCACCCTGTCATGCTTTATGAGGCTGTGTGTGTGTGTGTGTGTGTGTGTGTGTGTGTGTGTGTGTGTGTGTGTGTGTGTGTGTGTGTGTGTGTGTGTGTGTGTGTGTGTGTGTGTGTGTGTGTGTGTGTGTGTGTGTGTGTGTGTGTGTGTGTGTGTGTGTGTGTGTGTGTGTGTGTGAGAGACAGGCGGCAGAGCTTGCTGGCTTATCGTGGCAGTCTCGTGGTGCTTGTCAAAATGCGTGTGAGAAAACACAGAGTGACAGATGTAGCCCTTCTGCTCTCCCACACTAACATGGTTATTCTCCCACCGCCTGCTTCACTGATCTCACCCGCACGGTGGCACACACACACACACACACACACACACACATGCACTCAAGTTCAGTCGCTGTGACCACACACGAACTCAGTCACAATGCTGTAGCTTGTGCAACAGTTGCAACTCTCGCCACACACAGAGATACACAGTTTACTCTAATGTCGCCGTTTTGGAATGTGGGAATTTGCGAGATCAAGATTGTTGATTCTTCAAATCCCAAACAAAACAAGCACCGTAAGAGAAAGAGCCCACTTGAGTGACTTCCATATTAAAAAACAAAACTGCCAGTTTAAATGTTTCCAGCCGGATATTTCTCCGGACAACACATCTCTCCAAACTAATCATTTCCAAGATAATAAATCAAAGTCGTTTGAACTTTAATGAATTTCAAACACGTTCTGATTGAACTCAGAGATGGAGCTCCTTTGAGTCCATTGAAGCATGTCGCCCAGGCCCTTATCGGAGCATATATCAATGTCACTTCCCTTTGCCACATCTTCCTCCAACACATTATCACCAGCACTGTCAGACACCCGTACAAATGAGGAAACAATGGGGAGATGAGAGCAAGTTGTTGAATATTCATAGAGAGGATAAGGATACAACTGGGACATTTTGGGTCTTTATCGGCACTAACAGGATCTAAGCCGTGGTAATTCATGCTAAATCCAAACCAAATCTGCCCCAGTGCTGTTTCTGTGGAGGGAAGAAAAACCAAAAGGAAAATAGACTTGGGTAGAATCTCCCGAGTGCTTTTGAGATCTGTTTCCATGCCATCTCGATCCCTGATTCATTTATTACAACGAGCTAGTTGAGATATCTCTCATTCTCTCCATTTCCTCCACTGCGTCGCATCTTGAGCTGGAGGCAAAGAAGGAGAGCAGAAGGAATCAACAAACAAATTTGAAAAACTGTTCGTTTCTCCGTTAAAAGAGCCATACGTGGCAAAAAAAAATAAAAAAATAAAAAGTGAACAGCTTTGAGATTCATCCTTGTTGAAAGGCACAGACGCTTTTCTCACAGAGTGAATATGAAACCTTGGGGGAGCATCTATTTGGCATATTTATTGTTCTGACCTCATGCTCTGTTACTTCCCATCTAGAGTGGTTGACCTTTTGAGACTCTGACTTAGCCGTTTCTCAAAACAGAGCACTTCCTCTGAGACCAAACTAAAGGTATTAGTATTTGACTGCGTGACCTTTCCCAAAGGCTTCTGGGTAAAAAGGATGTGACCCAAGTGGCCCATGTGTCTCTGGTGGATAAGTTGTGTCTTTGTACTGTATATCGTGTGTGTGTGTGTGTGTGTGTGTGTGTGTGTGTGTGTGTGTGTGTGTGTGTGTGTGTGTGTGTGTGTGTGTGTGTGTGTGTGTGTGTGTGTGTGTGTGTGTGTGTGTGTGTGTGTGTGTGTGTACAGGATACACAGATGTATCAGTTTGTTAGCCATATCAGAAACAGCAAAGAAAGCTTTTGTATGTATAGCTATTGGTGTTGGGATTGTCAGGGAAGATATAAATAGCAGAGCTCAATAAATTCCATTCCACGGACTGTTTGTCAGTCTGTTCAGCATAAACATGGATACACATTGGGGGCATCGGGCCACACATCATACAACCTGCAATGTGATCAGTCACAGGTTGTGATTGATGTGACCTTATGTCAATGCTGACTTCACAAAATTGAAAAACTAATGCATATTCCTGATATGAACAACTTGATGTATGGCAGATTAATGCACAACTCCCTCATGATACATAGTATAAAATATATACCGTAGAAAAGCAGGTGCATGTTCATTTGTACACGCACATGCTAAGTTAAATAAATACCTTAAAGCTGCACTAATCGTTATGCAGTTAATTTGTGGAACAGGTGGGTCGGATCATAAAAATGAACACTCGGATTAGTATAGTATGTGAAATAAGACATCATTAATAACCTCCGTGCAACAGACAGATTAATTTTACATCATGCAAGTGAGGTATGCTGTGCACATTCATGCACGAGAAACAGCAGTGTAAATGAATTGATTACTTAAGAGGCTAAAAGTTTTTGATTCTTTCTTCTGTCATATTAATAACAACAGTTTTTAGTTATGCTTCTTTAGTGTTTTCTGTAAATCTGAGAAAATAATTAATTCAGATCTGCGCATCTGCAAACTATCGTGTAGGTTGAATGTTGACATTTCTGAATCAAAAATACGTTCCATGAATAGGTTTCATATCAGCCTGGTATCACGCTTCCAGAAATGCTCAATGTCATTTGATTAACGTTATGAAACAATTTATTAGGCACAGGCAACCAGGAATGTTGACTTTTGGTTTCACACAGGAAAGGATAAGTTGTCTCCTGAGTGACTTTCTTGTGTTTTAAATTCCTTATTATACCATGCAACTTTCAATAACGCTCAATATACTACCTCACTCGCTCTGACCAAATGCAAACTAGACATTCAACACATCTGTGTTTTACAGAGAAATAAAATGCCACTTTCTTCCTGGTGGCTGGGCTGTACAGGTAAATATATAACTAATTCTGCAGTTCACCTTAGCTCTACAGACTTTTACCTTCTTTCAACATTGTTTTTTTTTTCTTTTCATCAACAGAAGGCAACTGTTTTTAGCAAAAAGGAGCCAAAAGCCCACTGCACACTACTGCTTAGCAAAAAACTGCAGACAGACAATGAAAGAGCCTAACTGGTGAACGTTGTGGAGAATTTAGCAGCTAAAGAGCTACATATTTCCCTCAGGACTTAAAAGGATGCCAATGCAGCCCTGCTTCTGCTAAATGTATTCATAGGCAACACATGTTCACAACGAGATGATCAATGTGTTGTTTTAAGCTTGCTGCACCGCTACCAAGTAGCCCATTAAAAAGTAATTCATATGCACTCAAATTCTCAAATACTTACCTCATTTGCAAAGACTACCAGACTTTGATTTGAAAGGAGCTTATTCTCGAGGCCGGACATTATTTAATATATACAAAAAGGGATATGGAAAAGTGTATTATATTTTAGTAGGACCTAACCCTATTTTCTGATATGCTCCAGCTCCCTTTTCAGTTTGTAGTTTGTTAGTGACGCAAAATTATCTTTTTATTGTCACACATTGTACATCGCACAGTACAAAGTGAAATTTATCCCTTGCATTTAACCGATTAAGAGCAGTGGGCAGCTACGATACAGCGCCCAGGGCGCAGTTTGGGATTCGGTGCCTTAGTCAAGGGCACCTTGGCAGTGCCCAGTAGGCAAACTGGCACCTTACGTCTAGACTATTTTTATTGGTCTGTTAGGGGACTTATTCCCCTGTTTTTATGTTCAGTTTGTGCCAGAGTTATTTAAGTTTTTTATTTTTTATTTCATTTTAGTTTAGTTGTAGTTTTTAGTACTAGTTTTCAGAGCATGTTTGCTTGTTTTCTTTTAGTTTTGGTTCTTCAGAAAGGTTTTTGTATATATATGTATATATGTAGTTTTAGTTTGCAGTTGTTTTAGTTTTTTTATTTAGGGCCAGGTATACTGTCTCAGTGATATATATGCATACAAAATACAGGGTTGGCGAACTGTGTAGGAATGGTCATAATGTTTAATGTTTTACCTTATCCCTGTAACATTCCTTTTTTTTTGTGCTAAGCTATTTGTGAATGTATCATGTGACCCATTAAAGTACTAGTTATTCCACCCCCATCAATGTTTTTTAACACACCCTTTTTAAGGACAGAACTTGATTTGTTTTTGTTGATGTGCTTCCATTTTTTAAGACTCAAGTTACAAGTTGTACATTGTACACGAGGGTTGTGCAACAAAATGCAGTAATTATGGTAACACTAACTTTTACTTGTTAACTTTTGATGTGTCCATTTGGATAACTTCATGCTTGGTTGCTTGTGACCCTTAAAATGCAAAATAGCTTGTTTTCCGCAATTAAATTCTGAACAAGAAGGACAGCTAGATGTAATGTGTGAACTGTAGAGAAGAGACAGAAAATACAGCAGATGAAAAAAGGGAAAAAGAGAGCAAAGGCAATGCACATGGAGGCCTGGGAAAAAAAAAAGAAAAATAAGATGGGTGAAAGGAGAATTATTTTTAGCATTACCATTTAGACAGGCAGTGACCAACACAATTTAATCTGACCTCAAAACAAATAGGCCTGTGTGTTGTTGTGAATGTGGATCAAAAGACAGGTCAGAGGGATAATTGGTAAATTGCGAATGAAGCTTGGCTGTCATTACGGCAGACTGTGGAAGAGGATAACAATGAAGCACATTTTTTTTATCTCTCACATGTTACCTTTGTCCTTGTGTGTAACAGCCATGCTGCAGACTCTAGAGTATAACTGTGGCGTAAATGTATTGATCCATGATGAATTCTAAGAGATAAGAATGAATGCCAACAGTCTGACATAAAACAAAAATAGCAAAATGCAGAAAAGCAGAGAATAGAGTAAATTTATACTTAACCTGAATCACATTGAAAATGTTCCATGCAGAGGCTGAAGACATACATCACACAAGCAACAGATGTTGTTAAATCTGGGTTGAAATGTAGCCGTCTGGTTCAGTTGTAACATGCAGCTGAATGACGAGCGACTTATCCCGGCGTGCTCAAAAATCCCCCACATGAACGTGTATATATGAGTTGAACACATCAACACCTGCTGCCAATTAGCTCCGACTCTCCCTCATCTGAGAGCAAATCACACTCGGTGCCTCTTCCAGGTTATAACAGTCTCCATTTGTGTGATTGAGTAGCTAAATAGGATATTTCCATGTGTTTTTTTTCCTCTTGCTAGGTACTTAAAATGGTACTTGCTGAATATGTGAGAGGCTCCAGATGCGCTGTGATGAGGTCCTTCAGTGAGTGCTTGTTGTTCAACAGCACTTCTCAGCTATTCTGTTTCTGTCATTTCTGAGTGGATAGTTTCATGAATTCACAATATGCAGAGACATGAAGTATCGGAGAACTCCAGAGCTTACCATTGCCTCTTCATGTCCACAGTTGAATTGATACAATCATTAATGACACGCCAGCTTAGTTTTCTTTTCAGAAATAGAATGTTATGGGTTTTTTTTTACCATAGACTGTATATTAGAAGTGGCGTTACCCATTGGTTTGTGGACTGTGGACCGGCGATTTGGCCGTCGCCATTTTGGCTTTTTGCAACCAGGGAACAAAGCTACAATATTTGGACTATTGAGTAGTGACGTAGAGATGCCATATAGGGCTCTAGCAACAGAGACATGTCAATCACAAGGTAGCCACGCCCTAAAGCATACCCTGCTTTATGATCTATTTCACTCTAAACGCACCATCATTTACTAAATGAAAATAGTGCTGTATTGAAGGAGATTTGAAACTAGTAATCATCCGTTACAAATCCCAGTCTCAGCAATATGAAATAGGCAGAGTAAAACAACCCACAGTAATAAGTAAGCAGTTTTTGTTAACTACTGATCTAGCTTAGTAGAAATAACATTTGGCATTACTCTCCCACTTCTTTGCGTCTGTTGTCAATGGGATCTTTTGCCGGGTAGAGTTTCCACAGTTAACATTAGCATTATACACTCACCGGCCACTTCATTAGGCACACCTGTTCAATTGTTTGTTAACACAAATACTGTCGCTAATCAGCCAATCACATGGCAGCAACTCAATGCTGCCATGTGATCTGCCAGGCTTCTAGACGTGGTGAACCTTATCTGTACTCCAGTGGCCTCCACAGTCACCAGATCTCAATCCAATAGAGCACCTTTGGGATGTGGTGGAACGGGAGATTTGCATCATGGATGTGCAGCCGACAAATCTGCAGCAACTGCGTGATGCTATCATGTCAATATGGACCAAAATCTCTGAGGAATGTTTCCAACACCTTGTTGAATCTATGCTACGAAGAATTAAGGCAGTTCTGAAGGCAAAAGGGGTCCAACCCGGTACTAGCAAGGTGTACCTAATAAAGTGGCCGGTGAGTGTATATGTCTAGGTCTTTTATGTGAAGGTAAGAACAGCGTGAGAGTGTGGCTGTAACGTATTGCCGTTGACAATGTGGGAAACAATAAAGCCTCAATATTATTATAGCAACTTCATAAGTATAGGCGCAACTCAAGAGCTATCCTCCTCCTTTGTGCTGTGAATTGAGGCTCCATTTAACCGGGTGAATGCAACCTGGTGGCAGACAGAATTGCATAGTGAAAGTGAGGCTCATGGGGAACCAATCCAAGAAATTGATGTTGTCATTATTCTCTAGCCATTACTTTGTGCAATTAATATTGTCATAATGATAACTTAAAGCAAAAAAATCCTAACTATTGCCCCTTCATGAATGTTTATAAATCGTGCATGGCAGTTAAGGGCTCGGGCAGAACTACTCTCATGAGAGTGCCTTGATCTGACGTGTGACAGGATTTCATTCAATTGGATAATTAGCTCAAAAGTCATCAATGCACTCCTTAAGTGTTTACACCTCCCTGTAAATGTGAACTAACAAAAGGAAAGAGCGGACAAGACTAGCAAGCAAAAGCATTTTAAAAGCTCAAGGAATACTGCTGCAGTGTCTCATGTTCTAGAAAAAAATAGACCAAGATGTATTTCTAGTAGGAAAAAATGTACCATGAAAGCCCTGCTTTTTAAATTTTTACATGGTTCTGCAATTTCCTTCATGTTTCAATAGGCAGCAGATTTGCCACCTGCGACTCTGGTAATCAGTGAATTGAATAGTCTATTCTGCTGTGTTCTTGATGAGTAAAGGTTGTGGAATGCTGTTTTGCCATTAAGCAGCAGTTGCTGCTGTGCCACTGAGAAAGAGACACAGACCACCTGTTGATAGATAAAGAAAATGTGGACTTAATACTGCTCCTTCCTCCACACACACAAGGATACACATGTTCTTGCTATCCTCATTGAACCGAGGCCTTTATTAGTTACTGCACATACTGCTTGTGATGCTCTGTTGTTTGATAACTATTCAATGAATGGATGTACCCACACAGTTTGTAATGATGGAGAGATCAGTAGATTCCAGCTGATTGATTGATTTAATCTGTTAGAAGAAAATGCTCACACAGTGCACCCTGGTTTCACTAACATGACAACGTAAGAGAAGGAGCCTCAGCCGTATTGCATCGACTCTTTGTAGATCTGTGGCAGTAAGGAAACATTTAGATGAAAACCACGTAGAAGAGCACAGTAATATGAAGATGTAATAGCCCAATTAAGGCCTAAATTGAAAATTGTTCAACCAAAACAGAATGAAAGATCTATATTTTTTGTGTTCAAATCCTGAAGAAACACCTCAAGAGCAATGAAACACAGTTGCAAATGATCTTTTTTGTTTTGCTGCACCACCGGAACACTGTCCAGCACGACTAAAATATCTTTCTATTTGCACTGACCGATTCATCCAATGCAATTTAGACGGATGGATTAGACAGATTCACTAAATAAAAATGCACTTATTTTAAGCCGAAAAAGTTAACCACCCTACCCCCATTACATTTCCTTTCAAGAAATTTCCCCACACTCTGCCCCGAAACAAAAGGGACGATACGAGGTTATAGATAAAGTTATCACAAGCTATAAACTGTGTATGAGGGCAAGCTCAAGTTAGTTGTTTAGTTGTGTGATATGTATTAAATATAGTGATGAAATACGCTAGAATGATAATTTCTCCATTTCCAAACACTAATTTCCAAAACCAAACAGTGAAAGTTGAACTGTCGGCTGGAGATTACACTGGAGAAAAATAAACATGGCAAAAGGGTTACACTCATATCATAATATACCAGTTTTTACAAGTCGTACTATGATAGCAACATAACTACTTAACTAAGTAACTCCAATATGAAAACAACTTTGAACTTAGTTGCAATAAACTGAAATAGCATTTGTATTTTGTTGTCATCAGTTGTCTCAATCATACTACTCGGATGAGAAGAAGGAAGAAAATTATTGAACTATAACTTTTTGTCAGTGGAAAATTTGTCAGTGTGATAGCCTGTACAATCAAAGGGTTGATAATAAAAAAGAAAACAGCTATCAAAACCTGCCCTGCAGAGACATTTTTCACATCAAATAAAAGTGCCCAAACTTGCAACATTGACAGAAAAAGGAAACATATGTTTGGATTTGTCAGGCTTCACTGGAAATTAATGGGAAATGGAGCAAAGGCCAGACATGTATTGTGAACAGACCATTTATCACAGCTTAGAGCCTAATTCCATGGGACCAATAAGTGACACCTGCTGACCCATGGCACCAAGTGACAGAGGTCAGCCCTGTTTTTTAGTTTGCCAAAAAAAAGACTTCATATAAATTAATCCTACTTAATAACTAGACTGGGAGGAGCCTCCAGCATCATTACATTACATTACAGTCATTTAGCAGACGCTTTTATCCAAAGCGACTTACAGGAAGTGTATTCAACATAGGTATTCAAGAGAACTACTAGTCACCAGAAGTCATCAGTGCATCTCCTTTCTTAAACAAGCATCTTAAAGCATAAACCAGAGCAAAAGTATAGTGCAGAGGCAAATTACTACGAAAACAATAATTGCAACAGACTAATACTAATACAATAGGTGCTACAAACTACTACGAATAGGATAAGTGCAGTAAACAAATACGAATACAATAAGTGCTACGAGGAAGGCTCAGGGTAGTACTTCTTGAAGAGGTGAGTTTTCAGCCTGCGCCGAGAGATGGGCAGCGACTCTGCTGTCCTGAGGTCAGTGGGGAGTTCATTCCACCACTGAGGGGCCAGGACAGAAAAAAGCTGTGACCGGGTGGATCGGCCGCAGGGACCTCTGAGCGACGGGGCAACCAATCGCCCCGAGGCAGCAGAGAGGAGTGGTCGGGCGGGGGTGTAGGGCTTGACCAAGGCCTGGAGATAGGAAGGAGCTGTTCCTCTCACTGCCCTGTAGGCTAGCACCAGAGTCTTAAACTGGATGCGAGCTCTTACAGGGAGCCAGTGTAGAGAACGGAGAAGGGAAGTTGTGTGGGAGAACTTGGGTCATTGAACACCAGACGTGCTGCAGCTTTCTGGACGAGCTCCAGAGGTCTGATGGCCGACGCCGGGGCTCCGGCAAGTAGTGAGTGGCAGTAGTCCAGGCGGGAGATGACCAGAGCCTGTAGAGCACCTGCGCCGTCTCCTCAGTGAGGAAGGGGAGAATCCTCCTGACTCACTATAATCACACCGGGGCCAGCCTTTTGCATAGTATCTTGACACCCAAGGTTTGCGTGGTTAAAGTTGTGAAACTATCCTGTGGAGGTTAGGTTAAGGCAACAAAAGCACTTACTTAGGGTTTGGCTTAAAGTAAGCGTAACGTAAAATGAGTTACAGAAGCAAACACTATGTTGCATCACGCTACGTTGTCAGTAAAAAAATATTTTCAACCTAAAGGGTCTATCTAAAGGCTTTGACTTTTAGTTCAAGCTGAACCATAGTCACTGTCTACCTTTGTGAAACCTGCTGCAGAGATATTCTTCACCCAAAAAAATCAACCATTATGTTCAAAAAATGAATTAAACCTTTACAAAAAACTAAAAACCCATGTGTTGCAATAGATAAGCTGGGTATTTCTTAATTATCTTTTTTTCTTAATTACTATGGGAGATGTCTTATAAATAAGGCAAAGCAGCTTAAGACTGCAAGACAAAGCTTAATAAAACAAGAACACCTCCCGCTTATGCACCAGCTGGTACAGTTTAGAGTTTACATCAAGCACATTTTAATTTGTTGGTGGGCAAATTAAATCTGTTTTACAGTGTTCTGTCTTTTGTACACTTGATAAACTAATCAAAGCTCTGGCTTCTGTATGTTCATTAACACACAGTTGAGAAACCACAAGTCTCACCTACTCTGCTCTTTGTCCTCCCTGCCATAACCTATACATAGTGTATGTCTGCACTTTTATATAAGCACCCTGAGTAACATGAAAAATCCCACACCTTCGCAAGATCAACAATGACACCTTACATCCAAGCAGTGCCAAGTTGGAAAGAAACTCATTCACCCTGGCAGCCCAGTTAAGAGTGCAAAAATACACAATATTAATATTTGTTGACATTTTAAAGTCTATATGAGGCTGGCTGCTGTTGTCTCTGAGTTTAACATGTACTACAAGGAATACACGGCATATTCTGACAGCTGACAGGAGCTGTCTTGTCTTCAGTGTGTAAGAGGTGTGAACAAGTGCTTTTAAGGTGCTGCTGTTTGTTGGGTGCGGAACATATTTTTTTGGGGGGGGATGTTTTTTTAGCCTATGGTGCGTGATCCTGCCTGTATTCACACAACATTTAATTCCAATCAACACAGTTTGGCAATGATAACTTATACATTCACACCTGTTGGAACTCAGGCTGTTCTGGTTTAGGCTTTGGTTGTACTGGTAGTTATTAATGTGGCCGTAATGGAAAAACAGTATGCATTTGAAATTGAAGCACATGACATACAAAGCCTGCTTAATATCAGGGCTGAGACTGTAATCACAGTATTTTTCACTCTTTTATACACACTGTAATTACACTTCAACTACATATGCAAGTAAGAAAAGTGTTATATGTTATTAGACAGGGGACTTTCCATTGTTCCGAAGGCCCATTACTCCCAAACCCCAATAGCGATTTTCTTTGCCTTCGTCGGTTGGGTTGGTCACGATTGAACATGAGGAGTGAGATTGGTGAAATATACAGTAAGAATATCATGGTATGCCATCCAGAGGCAGAGAAGGGCTTTTAATGCCTTTGCCATGGTAGGAAATACAATATTGTTACCAGGAAGGTCTGATGACATCATTTTGCATAACAATTAGCCATGTGTTTCTTGTTGCACAGAGGGTTTTTAGCCTATTTCTGGAGCAATAAGCCTTCAGAACAATGGGTGTTTCCTTTTGGAATAATAATGGGCTGTGGGACAATTGGGCTTTCTGTCTAATGTGACATTTTCCAGAGTATTCGGGTTTCATAATAATGGTCAATCTGTACAATGGCATAGCACCATTAGACAAGCCTGTGAACTGTCAGGTAAAAGTATGTCCTTCACCATTAACTATAATACTGTGGTGATTAACCTGTGTGGGACCTTAATATCAATGAAAATAATAAGAATATTAATAAGTATAATAATAACGGAGCACCTTGGTAGCCAAGGGGTTACAGGGCATGTCACATTATTGCAATGCCTGGGTTTGCTTCCAGCATAAGGACATTTGTAGCATGTCATACCCATCTCTATCCCCCCATTCCAAGCTATGTCTTTAAAACTTTAAAATAAAGAAAATACTATTGTTATTAAAGAAAGAATAACAATAGCCTTTATTTGTTAAGTACTTTTTGAATGAAAGTAACAGAAATGATTGAGACAAAACAAAAAAGAAATCAAAGTGACAAGGTCAGAAATCAAAGTTTAATCATTAAAGCAATGCAGGTTTTGAAATCGTGAGAGTTGAAATTTGAATTTCGATAGAAATGGGGCCCTGACAGCAAACACGTTGTGCATTAACATCTCAATTACAGTTTGTTGCGTGTACTTTAATTTATGTTCATTTTGCATAAAAGCAGTCCAAATGTGTGATGCTACACAAAGACAGGAGTGAGATGAAAACGCCTCATTGTTTTCCTCGTGCCACGACTATTGACACTGACTGTGTGAGCTGTAATTATCTCTCTGCACTTCCCACGCCATTAATTGCACAAGGCAATTAAAGTGAGTCTGACTCTGCCTCTAATGTGACCCTTTGCAACCATAGCTTCTCTTCTGCCAACCTGGGAGAAGTGACAAAGGGAGTGTTTTGGCAGCCAAGCTCATCAGCTCTTTATTCCTGCAGCACGATGACTGACAGACACATGCATATCCTAACCTGATCCTTATTCTAAAACACATGTCTGGGGGGCTTGTCTGTTTCTCAGCTTACCTGTTGAGTTACTGTAAAAATCCTTGTCCATGACAACCTTTGCATTCATATTTTGGAATGGCCTTTTTGCTGTTGGAAACATAAATAGTGTGTGCAATACGAGAAATTCAAGCTGAAATAACCTTCAGTTCACACTGAAGAATTTATTAATTCAATCGACTACATTTAACATCAACACTGATTGGATATCCTCATAAAAATAGCACATTTCTCTTTATATTTTACATAGAAAGATGTTGTAATGGTCCTTTAACCCTGAATTTGTGATCTGAAACAGTGAAGAGTGATCTTGCTTTGCAAAAACTTCTTTAAAACTCTGAAACTCTAAAGTGTCTCTGAAGGACACATAGACACTGTGTGGCTGCTTCTGACGGCACACTGGCCTGTCATGCTTTGTCTGGATGGGATGACAAGTCTTGGTGCAGTGCAGTTTATCACAGACTCACTAAAGTTGACACTAGAGTAGGATTGTACAGGCTATCACACAGTCTGCAGTCTGCCAACCCAGTACACACACACACACACACACACACACACACACACACACACACACACACACACACACACACACACACACACACACACACACACACACACACACACACACACACACACACAGCTCTGAGGCTTGTAAAGAGAAACAGTGGTGGCATACAGATAGGCCAGTGGGGAAAATCTTCTTGTATTCTTTATGCAAATGAGACTATAATTTAGTGCAGATGCTGATTCCAAAATGTAAGTAACTCTAGATAAGAGTTTATTTTAGTGTATGAAAATCCATTTGAAGATTCACTCCATCTACTAAGTCTCATTGTGTGAGACCAATTACTGACTGACGTGGGTCAGGTGTGTGCAGAGAGCAGGCTGATTGAGCTGGCAGCTGATTGGTCTTTTGGCTGGAGTGTTCTGCTGGTGATTGGCGGACCGGATGACCTCAAGCTATACAAGCAGCCAGGCCAGTCAGCTGACACTAAGGCAGGACTCCCAGGCCATGTCAGAAAATGACGCTCTTGTCCATGACTCAATATATTGTATTAGACACTCAGTAATTGGCTTTATACTGAGCAGTAAATGGAAATTTCAGACACTGGAATCAAATTCTAAATAATAGTGCCCTGCCCTTGCAAATAATACCTTGAAAAATGCTGTATGCTTGGCCTGTGGCATTGCTACTTGCAGCTTTATTTAGAGCAGTTCATGCAAACAACTTCAGTGTCAGAATGGGGTTTCCTTGGGTGAAAAAAACTTACGTAAGTCTGGCGAGTTGCAGTCAGAAATGCAGGTGACCCTCCGGTTAATGCAATAAACACACCACTGTTATAAGTTAGTGTTGCAAACATACACAGTTTGAGTTACAATGGCAGGGGGGTCCTGTTCCTTTTTAACTAGCTGCTGGTGCTTGTTGTCAATCAAAATTAAAAGGGCAGTCACTGGGTTGTCCTGGAAAATAGTTAAAAATAAATACATGTGAATAATGGATTACAAGTTTGCATCCATAGTTGTTTATGTAAATATCAATCTACCCATTTGGGAATATTTCTATATATGTTTTCACATTCAGAACATACCTGGGTGAATATTTGTGTGAAAATGTGAAAAAAAATGTCTCTTCTTTTTTCTGTAATTTCAAATTAAGTGTGTGAATACTTTTTACAAGTGAAAATTTAAACACGAGTTCAGATTTTGTTCTTCAAGTTGTCACATCAACTCTTGCATTTGCAACATATTTACCTTCATATTTTTAGCTTTAAAATCAAGCAAAGTGTTAACTAATGTGTCAATTTATGCCTGAATTTTGTCCAATACTGCAGTTCAAGTAAAAGGAAATTGTGTTTTAATTAATAAGGAATGGCTTTGAACCTTAATTGAAAATGAAACAAGAAAAAAACACAATTTTAAACCATTATCCTCTCTGCTACCCCCTACAAAATTGATGATGTCGTGATGGGGTCTAATCATCAAAGGCTCTTCACAGACTCTCTCCCGATTGAGATGAAAGCTGCTAATAATACCATTAATTTAATAATATTTGCAAATAAATAAAATGGCACTGTTTCTCTCTCATTGTGTGTAAATCCACCATCATTGTCTTATTCAGTATCTTATAGACTAGGAAAGTGCTTTAGAAGTACAGTCCATTTAGCATTTATTTTCAATGGAATAAGTTATACTAATACTAATTTCCGTGCCAACCCAAAGTGAATACTAGCCTCAGCATTCCCATTCTTAAAAACATTTTCTGGCTCCACAGTGGTCAGACTATCCTTTTTGTTTTGTCAGCCTTGCTCACCTTGAAGTTTAATTATATTGTCAATAAACCAGCATTTCATATGCTGAGTCCTGTGTAGTCTCGTTCGGGGATTTGTAGAAAGTCACTTTCATGTAATGCCTAAGCCTCGCCGAAATGGGACATAGTGGAATAACCGACACATTGGTGAGGAGTGAATAAAGCTCTGAAATCTAAGTTTCTTTAAGACCAAATACAGATAGGTGACGAGAAAGATAAACCTGAATTAAAGATAAAAAAACATAAAAAATGCAAATACTTCTGATGAGTATGAAAGTGACGTGATTATGCTATGTCCTTAATGGTCATGAGATCTCCAACCAGCTTTAGGCCTATGGGAGAATGAGAAATAATATTCTAAAAGAAGAACTCCAGAGACTATAATGTGTTCCAATGAGTACTATAGGTGGTATAGAGGCTTGTGGTGGCCCAAGTCATCTCTCACGTTTTTTTTCTTTTAATTTCCCACCAATTCTCTAGAATGAAATGATCAACACTGCATTCACAATTTCATGGAGGAAAATCAAATCCCAAAGACCCACAATAAGCAAACATTGACATCATGAAAAAAAGGATGTGACCTGTTTTAGTTAAAATGTTCCTGATAAACCAAACTGATATGAATAGTAATGAAAACACATAATTAATATGCAACATACCTAATTTGCATTAGCTCATATTGATAAGAATCCATCTATTGCCCCTTGACCTTGCTTATGATTGTAGGCGAGCAGTTTATACATGTGTGTGGGTGGTGGTCATATTCGTATCTGGAACAGAGGGAATAACCTTTCATTGTTTCACCCTCGCTCTTTGTCTCTCTTGTTGGTCATGGTTTAATCATAAAAAGACAGAAGCACATAACACCATTTGTTTTGCATTTGATGCCTGGTGTTTCCATTTCCATTTGTCTCCTGCCCATCCAAGAGGATGCATGAACTCTTCCTGTTGTAGGCTTGATGCCTAAACTCTGTTTTTTTTTAATCTATCTCCAATACCCACTGCAGTGTGGATGCAGTGCTCTGGATGGAGAATATTACAATGATATTATTCATATGCAGCCAGGTTTAGGTAATCCTTCAAACGCTGAGACCAAACCATAAAAAGGACGATGAATTATTGAAGAGCATCAGAGAAATAGGAAACCTTTCTCTGAATAGGATCAACCTTTTGGGAATGCTTCAAAGAGCATTCAATAGTCGGCAAAAAAAACCCAGCCCTCTCCCTGCTTTATCCCTGTCGAAAAGCTCTGCCCTGGCTCTGAGAGGGAGAGAGAGGAAGAGCGACGGAGGGAGAGAGACTGAAAGCTCACCTATTGTTCACCCTTTATTTGCATGAAATTGTTTACCACCTTTTCACGCTGTTCTCTCTTTTCCATCCCTGTCCCCTACTGCTCCATTTTTCTCGCTTTCTGTTCATTGTAACAGACACAGATGGTGGTGCCTGAAGCAGACTTTGAGGACAATTAGCGTGTCCTGTCTATGCACAGTGTAGTTTTAAATGAGTGAGCATGTAGTTGAGTGCTCAGGTTGGAGTGAAATGTAATATATAAAGTCTGGATACCATGTTTCTCTTTGTTTTTCAGCACCCAAAAAAAAAAAATCTCGTAAGAGTCCAGCAGTGCAAAGTTAGAGTAGTCAGTGGGAGGTCAGTTGGAGTGGATGCAAGGCGTAACATGTTGCCTCCAGCTATGACAATGGTGCGCACAAACTTGGAGCCGGGTGAAATCTTTGCTAGCTACCAAAAGCAAGAGCCAAGTTATATTATTATCATGAGCCAAGAAATCTACCAGCAATGTCGAACCACTGCTTAACTTATTCCTCGGACTATACATCCTGAGAGCACTTACATCTTAAGTGTTTCCTATCAATCATCTCCTCTCCTGAAAAACAGCTGGGCCCTACTTCTGCTAAATGTTGACATGCATGCGACATTGGTACAAAATAAAGCCTTAATGGGGACAAAATAATTAAATCGTACAGCCCTTAGCGACGGTGTAAGCACAAGTTAACCTGGAACCAATGCAGCACACTGAATGATAGGCACACATTTTTTGAAGGTCCACCAATGCTGCCCAATGGGACTTTTCCCAGTCTGCCAGATGGCCAGTACACCACTGATAGCTTGCTCAAAACGACCTAAAGACAAAAAATATGAAACATATTCTCACTCCTTAATTCATTGGTATATAGTTTAAAATCTATTTAACATGTTTTAAACTATTCTAACATGTATAAGGTTATTAGATACATTTCATAGGCTACCAATGGTCAGTTTGGTTACCTAACCAGGTAGTTTTGTTTTTTAAAGCTAAGTTGTTTCGGTGAGCACATCATTTTAACAGTTTACATGCCACCACCAAATTATGCATGCATAGGAGGCTGTGGTCATTCCACATATTTCTGTGAGGCCACGTTGGAACAGCCATTAGAGTGGTATCAATCATTTCGTTTAACTCCTCAAATGTGTATTATGCCATTGCTGAAAAATTGTCCCCAACAAGATCTACCGCTGTTTGAGTAACATTTACTTAAAACTACAGTGGCCAGGGAAATCCCCCTTCTTTTTTTAAAAATAAAACCATACATTTGCAACACCTTTATTGTTTTGTTTTTTTGTCCCTGTCCTGTTTTGGTTGCATAAATAAAGTTTAGGGACTACAGATTACAGACAGAAATTAGTTGTTAAAATGATTCATTTTGCAAAGGCGAGGTTAAACAGCATTGACGGATAGACCATCAAATCAGTTTGTCAGTTTTGTCTTTATGATAGTAAAATGAATGAATTCGCTAATATATAATGGAGCAATGTTGCGCACAATAGAGGCCACCCTTACATGCCACATTCATCTGAGATTAGTTTAACAGCACAGCCTATATGTGTGTATGAGTATGTGTATGTGTGTAGGGGTTAGTTCAAACAATAGGGAGAAGAAAACATTCAAAACAAGGTAGACTTCACCGCCGCAGCAAAGTACACCAACAAAGAAACCCGACTGGCGAAGTACAGTTCGCCAACTTTACTCTTCCTTGCTGATCTAAACACAACACTTTTTTAGCCGCATGGAACAGCACTCTTACAAGAACATTGTAACAACACAATTACCGCAGCAGCAACAACACAACAGTCATTTTACACAACACTGAATGGAATTCGGCGAGCTGGGCAGCGATTAATCTTTTGTGCTACAGCAGTGATTTACCCTTTGGGAGTTAGGTGGAATTTCTCCCATCTATGACCGGTAATCGTATCCCCTATGAAGAATCAGAGAGTTTGTGATATTCCAACTGCAGGTTAAAGTTGGTCAGCACAGGGCAAGTTATCTGCTTGTCCTTCAGGGTCCAAAACCATCTATTCTTTGACCAGCTTTAATACAAATCAAATCGCGTGGGATGTCATGGCGTAAAGGAAGCGCCAATCTATATAGTCTTATCTATATAGTGACGTCATGGCCGTGTCACAAAGATCACCTGGTTTTCCTGTGGACCTCACTGGTACCTAATGAGGTACCAGTGTAGTGGTTTCAACCAAATCTCACACATAGGTGAGATTTTTGATGGCTAATGTGGGGGTTGGCACGGTTTCAAAATCTAGGCTTTCATAATAACAAGCAGGCCTCTCTCTTTGTTTCAGCCACATGATGAAGTCCCAACACTTCTCAAGAGCGTGAGATAGATTTTGACACAGAAACCGTGGGGTTAAAGCAGAGGGACAGCAGATGAAAAGCATGAGATGTTAGAAAGATGTTGGACCGCTGAGATGGAGAAAGGATCGGACAGAGATGAATGAAGCGGGCAAGAGAGATGTGCATTTCTATCTGTCTTCACTTTAAACGTCCATCTGTATCTATATCACTTTGTCCATCTTTATCTGGACTCACACACTGCCCCTGACTTCCTCTTCACTCACTCATACTGATGGAATTTAGGGAAGAAGGAGAGAGTGGAGAAAAGAGAGACAGCTGTGCTGTATTCCTGCGAGGATGTTTTCTGTCAGCATCACTTACCGTTTGGCTTTGCGATACCGCCCACACCCACACACACACACACACACACACACACACACACACACACACACACACACACACACACACACACACACACACACACACACACACACAACTCAAATATACACATGTAGGGCACATATACCCCTAAATGCTCGCACTCACGCATGCAGCTGCTTACTGTTTCAAAGATGGACACATGCAATAATTTGTCCCTAGATCACCTGCTGTACAGCAATGAGCTTCTCTCTTTGAGCCAAGTTAGGGAGACAAAGGGAGGGAGGTGAGAATGGAGAGGGGGGAGGAAAGTGCAGGCTGAGAATGCTTTTGTGTTGTCAGCAGAAACATTGTTTTATGGATGCAGCGTTTACAGCGGTGTTGCCATATTGTGTGTGTGTATGTGTTTGTGTGTGTATCAGTTTGTTTTCTCCTTTGGATGTATTTGGCCTTACCTGTCCACAGGGATGAATTAAACCTGTCAAAGTTTTGCTTGTGTGTGTGTGTGTTTGTGTGTGAGTGTGAGATGTTCTGAGATGTATTAGGGCCTGTCTTGGACACGTTGACTGTTTGTTTTAAGCTTGGCTGCGGGGCTTATGCATTCTTCATGAGAGTACTGTGCTTTATGTGTCAAACCCATTTGTTTGCCCAAATGCTCAGCGGAAGCACAAACACTCCACATACCTTTTGTTTGTTCACCCACGTGCATGCTTGTTAAAGGCTCAGACACAGACATACAGGAACATTCGATCGCTTACATACTTTGTACATCCGACTTGACTCTCTCTCTCTCTCTCTCTCTAAGTCTAACTGCCATGTACGTATATGCATCTATTTTTTTCAAGGAAAAGATCGGAAGAGAGCTGGTTTTGCACATTAATGAGTCCCTTTGTTGTGCGCTTGTGTCTTTCTTGAATCCTTGGGCACTTGAGTTTGAAACTAATCAAGTTAAACTCCAACTTCCAAACCAATATGTACAGTTGCAACTTTTTAAAACTAAAATTCTCTCCAGTTTTTAGATGGCTTAGTTTGGCACGAGAAAGTTTCCAGTGGGAGTAGCAGCTTTTTGGATAATTTTCTACTAAATAAATACTCCCAGTAGAAATTGTTCACAGTAAGTTTATTTCAGTTTAGAGTCTTAGAACATAGCATAATTAGAAACCTGGTGATTTAGTTACCTTGTGTACATTATCCAAGTTTCCTTTCTATTTCTGTACAAAATTAGTTATCTAATGAGTAAAGGATGAAATAGTTTCGGGATGCCGGGACTCTTCAGTATTTACGACTATGGTGGATTCATATTCTGAAACGTATGACAAAGAATGAGAAATTAAAGTTTATCTTTTTTTTTTTTTACCAAAGTCACACTTTATCTTTAATTTCAGCGTACATCCATACATTGTTTATCAGAATTTTTTTTGCTGACATATTGCTAGATGACTGTTTCACCTTGTTTACGTCTTTTTTTTAGCCCAACAATGATTTCTTTCCTACACCTAACTTAGTGGTTTTGTTGCTTAAAAAGCTGTTTTCAAAACATTAACTACATGTTCACTTCAACTGTAGTAGAATGAAACACTGAGCTACCCAGTGCGTTAGAAAGTGACACCAAGGGTCTGACCAAGCATCAGTCTGAAACAAGTTAGGATGAGAACATGTTGGGATCTTTCAGATGAATCTGAGGAGAGACTATGGTTAGCATATTCTTCATTTAATTTAAAGTGTATCATGCAATGTGGGACTGGCACTGGTCTAGTCTTGGTCTTCACTCGGTCTCAAATTATCCTATCTCCAGGCCTTGGTCGAGCCCTACACCCCCGCCCGACCACTCCTCTCTGCTGCCTCGGGGCGATTGGTTGCCCCGTCGCTCAGAGGTCCCTGCGGCCGATCCACCCGGTCACAGCTTTTTTCTGTCCTGGCCCCTCAGTGGTGGAATGAACTCCCCACTGACGTCAGGACAGCAGAGTCGCTGCCCATCTTTAGGCGCAGGCTGAAAACTCACCTCTTCAAGAAGTACTACCCTGAGCCTTCCTCGTAGCACTTACTGCATTCGTATTAGTTGTTGCACTTACTGTATTCGTAGTAGTTTGTAGCACTTATTGTATTCGTATTAGTTTGTTGCAATTATTGTTTTCGTAGTAACTTGCCTCTGCACTATACTTTTGCTCTGGTTTATGCTTTAAGATGCTTGTTTAAGAAAGGAGATGCACTTATGACTTCTGGTGACTAGTAGTTCTCTTGAATACCTATGTTGAATACACTTCCTGTAAGTCGCTTTGGATAAAAGCGTCTGCTAAATGACTGTAATGTAATGTAATGTAATTAATGTTGTGTGTCAGTCATGGACGGAGATGTCACTACATTTAGTCAAAATAGGTCCAATAAAAATGTTTTTCTTTTTAAATATTTTAAGAAGTAAATCAATTCGAATGAATCTGAATTTAAGAAATTAATCAGAATTATATTCTATTTGAACAGTGATATGACATGGCACATTGTGAAGGACAGTCACAATCACACAGTGATTCAGACAGTTAGCTATTGTTCTACCATAATGAGCTGTTATTGAATTTTGGCAATTTCTAAAACTTCAAATTTTAAGTAAAGCTTCAACAACAGTTAATAATGAGGGGTCTGACCCTACCAGCAAGCAGCCAACAGGATGTGAAGAGACGAATACGCTAACAACCACCAGCAGCGGAACAGCAAGCCAAGCTTACCTTGAGTGGGTAAAAGTTATTTGCCAAAGCACAGCAGTCCCAAGCAACGTGATTTATCTGAATTCCCCACAAAAATAATTGGAAAAACAAAATGCTAATTTATTATCATTATAAGTATCCCTGGCTGAAATATTCTGTTAATATTAACTTAGTCTTCTGTTTTGCATGCTTCCAGGGTGACAGCGGGGTAGATGATTTATTTTTAAAGTGAGTGACGGGAAAAGACTGAGCAGTTAACTGTAAACTGAACAAATATGTTCTGCTACACAACAAAAACATGATCAGAGAGACCCACCGATGATCAGCCTATAAACACTGCTTTGCATCCCAACAAAATGTGGTGCTTGTGGAGGGTTTTACTCTCAACTGCAGTGTCATGACATTCCTGAAAGATATTGGTAAACTGCCCTGTATGTATTTGCAGAGCAGTCAAACCATCATCATTAATTAGAATCCGGAAACTGATGAATATGGATCAAACTGAAAAAGTGCAGCCAAGTGATACAAGACAGACGTGCAAGTGGCAATCTGTGAATTTAGTTTAAACTCATTCAAAAATTGGAATTGAACCTCTCATCCAAATAAAAGCACGTCCTCTGAAAAAATAACCCTCTCACTGTGGGGGCAGAGATCGAGATTGTTTAAGCCTCTGCTGTGGAACTTGTTTCACTTGAGCATCTTCAAAAGACTGTTATCCAAATATGTTCAAGATGCTCCAGTTGGCATGGTCTTGCCTGTTGGTTCTGCCATCTCTGAGAGGTTTTTCTGCAATGAGGAGAATTCGGAACTGGCTGTGGAGAACGATGGGAAAAGCAAGGTTTTCATCCCCTTGCAGTTCTTTGCAAATGTATCACCTGAGAAGATAGTTGAAAAATCTATCTATTGACATTAGATATATCATCATTTAGAGTATTTTTCACTCCAGTCCTGGTCAGGACCATACACAGATAATAGTTTATATGCGTAATAAAACATTCATAGGAGCATGAGTGCTAATATTATTTTCAAATCATGAGGTCAACTGAGGGTCACCACATCATACTGGAGTTTTTTTGTTTATATACCTGGTTGTAAACCGATTCATAATTTTATTTATCATTATGGATAATCTAGCGAACTCAACCGGACTCAACGGAAATGTTTGCAAATATCAGTTTATAAAACCAAAGCTTCCTGCATAGCGGAATACCAAAGTGGTTTTGTGAGAAAATATATCTTTTTTATTTTTTTTGTTTGTATTTGGGCGAGCTAACCCTTTAACCCAGGGTCTGACTAAGACTACATATACTTGTTCTGACTCTGCACAGGATCACTGTGAAAACACATTTTAATGGGCCTCTGTTGAGTGAAACACCACCTCTTCTCCATACAAAGGTGAGGCAACACAAATGAGTTCAGTGTTTGGGTAACTTTTCCTCCCATTTTCACAGGAGACGGAGGTAGTTGTGTAAATTTTTAAAATCTTAATGTAAGATTGAAAAGAATACACAAGAATACTTGTTATAGAAAATCTGCTCATATACAGCTGCTAGTGCATAATACAGTGACAGGAGGATACATGAGCAAGGATTCACATGTTAACCAATATGCAGCTCATTGTTTTGGGGTGGGAAAAGATTATTTTTATTTAGCAAAAAAACAAGTGAAATGTGAAATGTGTGATTAAGCTGTGGCTGTGAGGCCTGTAGATTTTTTTCACGTAGCACGTAGGTGGAGACCAACCCTTGTATTTCCAAATAAATCTGCTCATTGTCCATTATACTCCTAGGGAGCACGTCTCTAACTCATGTTTCTGTTCATGTCATGCTGCTTTGACTGCTAATGACACCGTTTCAAGCTTCAAATGGTTGCACTGAGCCTTTGATGAAAGGCTTTGGAAGTCTGTACAGACACAGACACACATGTCGAAGTCCCTTTCCGCCCCCATGACACCACTACACATCCCTCCAGCCGGGCGAGGCATTTTGTTATTCGATTAGCATGCGCTCCCTTTTCATGTCCACCTCAGCCTTTGTATCCCACCTCTCTCCTCCCATGGTGCCTTCACACTGTGACACGGGCAGCAGTATGTGGATACTCCCAGCAACATGGACTCAGGATTGATTTTTTAGCATCAAACGGTAGGCATCCATGTCCAAATCCCCCTTCATCAGAATACTGAACACAAAGGAATATGGATTTTTTTTTTTGTTGCGATTATGTTTCTTTCTGTAGGTGCAGTGGGTGTGAGTGCACAAATATGCATCTCAATTCAGTGGAATCGACAAATAAAATATCAATCAGACCTCTCATGGTGTGATATCTTAACATGTTTTACCCCAGAATATCTATTTTTTATATTTTGCCGCAATGCACGCTTGTTTCTTGGTGTGCAACCCCCTTCTGCCCCTTATACAGTACCCCCTCTGTGCCTCTCTCCTTGCCCCAGGTCCCCCTAAATGCTGCAGGTACTGAGCAGAAACACCCTGGGGTCTCCCACACCCAACCCAGCCATCTGTCACCAACAGATACAAGCTCCATGTGTACCCATACAGAAGGGTGTGTGTGTTCAAGGTTCATAACTGGGCATTGTCTCAGCTGCTCGTCCACTCTGGAGAGAGTGCACGCATGTGTGTACTTTCGCGTTATCTTCCCCATGTGTGTGGCCAAAGGATCTGTGTGTTCCTACATTCGCTTCTGCATCATGTTGCCCCAGGAAGAGCTTTGAGCCGTCCCCAGGAAAGCCTTTGGGAACGGGCTGGGGAAGGCTTCAGGGAACGTGTGTGCAAAGCTGTCAGATGGATTTGTGTCCATCACGGCTGCGTTTGGCCCTGGGGCCGTGACAGAAGATCAGAACAGAGAGTTTGTACAAAGGAGCAGCAGATACTGTGCAGACATGGCCCAACTAACCCACTTTAAAGTAGAGCAGTGACAGAGATGTGTGTGTTGGGGCGGTGTGGGGGGGGGGTCTTATACAACATGTTATTTACATACTATATCCTATACAATTTTAGTGTTTACAGTATGACATTATCTGTATTTCTTTTGCTGTGCAAGTCAACATTGCCATACTGTGAAGTTCCAATAGAAATATATTTGTAATACAATGCCTTCACTTAAGCCTCAGACAACGCAGTCAACATATATACAGTAGGTACTAAATAACAATATGACAATGCCTATGCTTTTGCTTGAACTTCATTCCTAATCCACCTACTGTGTATTTGCAATAGCGCCACAGTTGACTGCAACAATTGCAAGAGAAACATACAGGGACGAGCCCCAAATGGAAGGAAGCACTGCTATACAGAGACTATATAGTTCAAGGCCATCTCCTGAGATTCTCTCTGCCTTGTGTGTGAATGTGTGTGTGTCTGACTAAAGGCTTTATCTCCCTCAAGCTTTAGTTTTCTCCCCATTTCCCTCCCTCCCTACTTTGCTAATCATTGGATTTAGCTCTCCTGTATTTATTTGCACCCATCAAAACACGTTAATGATGAAATTAACTTAGCATGGTGTTGCAGTGTGCTTGTAAACACTTGACACTATACTCCCACTGAAATGCCTTGTACATAAGAAGTACTGTAGCGTTGTGCGCGTGTGTGTATGTGTGTCAGGATGACAAGAACATGAGAGAAGACAGACACAACAGTTGCATCATGATTGTAACATCTGAGCCGTTTATGATTTATTTATGCCTCTTATTTGTTACTGGGGTAGAGATGTTTTTGCTAACGGAGAGAAATGTATGGCTTGGGGGAATGCAGGGTGGATGCATGGGTGGATCCAACAAAAACAGCAAAATCGATGAATTAATCAATTTGTCACTGATACAGGCAGATGAACAGTCAGATATTTAAAAGGCAGTCCCATTATTTATTTATTTTTATTTATTTTTATTCTGTAGCTTCCGTGTAGTGTTTCTCATGTATTCAAACCCTAACATTCAAATTTTCGTTGCACTGAATTTTTAGGGTCAAAATGCTATTTTCCGATGCCCTTTCAAAAGGATTTCCCACGTTACCTGACAAAGGTTACTGCATTAGGATGTTGTTATATAAATATATCCTTAATCATAGCCAGTGTGTATTATCTACTGTAGCCTTCAGGTGGGCCTTTATTTTGGTGGTTGAAATATGTTCCCGTCCCGTCGCTTTACCCTGCTGTGAGACAACCCTTTCTGACAGGGAATTAAAGCCTTTATATTTCATATGTCTCATCAAAGACACAAGACCCCATTGACAAAAAATAGTCATAGAAGTCTGGAAAAAGCTTGTCTGACACTCTACCTACCAGCACCTCTAAATATCATTAATTAATCGATTATGTCCTGAAATGGAACATGTTATTTTATTTTACGTGGGCCTTATGTGGCAAACTATTTCATGGCCAGGACCTGTAACTCACTTGAGTCTCTCCTTGTTGTCTGGCTAATCGTAACTAAGAATTAGTGTGGTCTTAAGTCTGTCCTCTCTTTGAAGAGCATCTCCCCCCCATTCAATAAGTGATTACTGGTGTCAGTTTGCAACGCCCAGGCAAAAGTCACCCCTTTCCAAGATTAGTTTTATGAGGGACTCTTCGACTTTATCAGACAGATGACAGCGTGGAGTCAGACTGCAAACGGGGTGAAAGAGGGAGAGGGGCATGACAACAAAGGTCGAACCCTGGAATACTGCATGTAGATGGCATGGATGTAAACATTTGCCAACCAAGGAGCTCTGGCAAGTTTACTCCTAATCATGTCTTTCCATTGACTCTGCATGCAAAAGGCCACTTCTTCGCATTCTGTTTGAACCCACACCACTGGCACACAGCCTCCTGCCAAATGGCAAATTGTCATTTTTACACTTTTTGTACAGACTGAATAAACTAGATATAACTAGCTCATTAGTATGCTTTAGAGATGCTAGGGTTGTGTTACCTTCACACAGAGCCAGGCTAGCTGTTGCCCTGTTACCCATCTTTATGCAAAGCTAAGCTAACCAGCTGCAGGCTCCAGCCTTAAACGTAATTTACAGTGACAGTGTGATATACATTTTCTCATTAACTCACCCAAAACAATGCATTTAATGTATATCAAGAGAATATTTCTGATATATATATATACACAATAGATGTATATAAGCAATAATTAGTGAAAATGAATGAGTAAACACAGAGATGAGGAGCACATCATAGCTTTCAAACTGTACTTTAATCGCCTCAGGTGCCAAACCCCACACTGTATACTCTTTTAATGGTGCCCTTTTCCCTGGTACAGAGAAGCAGCCAGGCCCCCTCCGCTTTCAGATTTTAATTGCATGACTCACAGCCGCTCAACAGGCAAATCGTGGGAGAATGCGCACCAGGTAGACTGCAAAAGTTAATTATCTTTCAAGAGGGATTGAATCAATACTGCTAAGAATTGAAACTGTTACGTTATAGAGCGTTCTTCAAATAGTTCATAGCTCTCAAATCACCTAAGTGATTTCATTTGACATATCAAACTTTCAAAAGTAAGTGGTGTATCCATGGCAATTAAGCAAAGCATCTTTTTACTTTGTGTGTATTGATGTGTGAACTTTTCCAGCATGTTCTGAAGATGAAAAATATTGACACTCAAATTTGTGCCTGCCTCACTCTTCAATAAAAATATTTAAACACAGAAACAGCTCCTTGGGGAGAGAAGTCATATTCATTTGGAAGTTACACCAAAGTACAAAAAGCGTTAATTATTCTCATGTCATAAATTCTTGCAGGTTTGACCTTTGTTTAATGATTATCATACATCATTAAAAACACTACTGGGAAATGATCATCTATTTGATAATTATCACCTCACACCTCCTTCTCAGATCCCTCTGTTGTCTGTTAATAATCACAGATCATCAATGGCAATTATATATTTAATCAATACCCCACGACACGCCGTGGTATGTTGTAGTTACATCACAGCTAAAATGTATGGTGTGTGGGTGTCAACGTACAACCCTCACCATGTTAATGTTCCCTACTGCTGCATTCAACAGCACATTTCCGGAACGAGCCACAATGCACGATATTTGGCGCCTGAGATTAAAAACAGCGAGGGAGAAGACTGATTTGTTTTTTCTTTCACAGGTTGCGTGAATCGTAGATTTTACAAAGGCAAATAAAATTGCATTTTCTTGTCTGTTGCAAGAAAACATATGTGCTTTCTAAATAACTTGTCCTATGTTCTTGTTTGGGGGGAAAAAAAGAAAACTTAAAGAAAGATTTCTTGGTTTCATAATGACGCCTACTAGTTTTCTATTAACTATACATTATTTCGAAAAAAGCCAGCACTCTCTGCTTTCTTACAATGTAACAACGGCACTCTGGTAGCTTGCCTACTGCTGTCAACCAAACTTCACCATCAGACCTTTTTTGTTCCTTTGAGTAATAAAGAATCTATTAATAAATTAAGAATCTTGTTGACAATATTTTTGACCACAAATGTTGGATGACAAGATGTAATTTCAGTTTGACTTTAAAACGTTTTTGGTGGCATAATTAATGACAATCGCCCCATGCTTCTCATAGTTGATCTACAATACATCGCCCTCAGATTAATCTTAAAAACATAGATCTTTGAAAGGGGCTTAAGTAAGGTGTTGCACAGTCCTCTACATCTCTGCTGTAGCACACCTTTTCTTCCAAAAGATATTCCCTCACTAGTTGTGAGTTGGTGGAGAGCTACATCTGACAAACTCTCCCATAGATGCTCAATTAGGGATGAGATCTGGCGACTAGGAAGACTAGTGTACAATATTCACATTGTTTACTGAGCTCCTGTGCCCTGTGGATTGGGGGAATGTTTTGTTTTAGATATTTTCCTCTTGCTATCTTGATCCAAAATCAAGGTCAGGAAACTTGTCTCTAAAACAGTAAATGTATACAGCAAATACAGCAAATACATTTTGAAAGAACTAGATGCTGCCCGAATCACAAATTTGATAAATATAGTAGGGAAATGTATTTCTGCAAATTTCAAAATGTTTATACTGAACAGATTTGTGAATTATTCATTGACATCATTTTTTTTAACTCAGCAGTGACATAAGACGCAACGTGTTTACGTTATTAGTATTTTTCTGTCCCTAACCTTCACCAAACAATGATATTTATACATATCTTACAGCATGGTAGGATGTAAATTGTTTAATGGTATTATTCAGTAATCCTACATGGGAGCATCTGCTGTTATGTGTCTCAACGCATTTATTCAGCTTCATTTAATTTGTCATCCGCCCTTATAAGACGCATCATAGCAACAGTGGCTATGGGGATACCAAGTTGAGACCACAACAACTGTTATTAGACAGCTTGGCCTGGCTCTGTTTTCTCTTACAGTTGCCGATGCCAGAACAGATTTTTGACAGAGAAGAAAACAAGGAATATGTTTAAGAAAGGCTCAGTTGTTTCATCATTTATTTTCCTGATCCATCAAAACCATTTACCAGGCAAACTATTCATCCCAAATAATAACAGCATGAAAAAGCAGCTACTTAAGGTGTTAAATGAATACACCACGAAGCCTGATGACATGAAACACACCTAGTTATTGTTGAGGTGGCGCTATAACAGTCATCGAGTAAAAGTACATGCTGAACTTTTCATCGACCTGCACCAAAGGCATCTATGATGTGTTGAGGAGTAGAATAGGGCAAACAGAAGTTCAGTTACTATAGGATAATGTGAATGTGATATGATGTGTGAGTGTGACAACACATGGCTCAGGTGATAGATGAGCATAATCTCCACTGTTAAAACAGGAGTGCTTGAATCAGACAGAGATTAATAGGGCTGTTGACTGGCTGAAGTGGCTTGTTACAGGAGCTCCAGCCTACCCTCGGTCTCACATATAAACTCAATCTCATATAAACTCTGTAGGAAGAGTTTTTGCAGTTTTTCAAAAAGGCCCGGGGCTGCCACTCTCAATCAACGGAAGAAAAAAAAATTGACAATCCAAACAGGAAACCCAAACTGCCGAAGACTACCGGTGTAAGTCCATGAACAGTTCCTGTATTGCAGTTGTTAAACTTAGCTTGTCCTTGAAAGTGCAAAAAAAGGGCATATATATATATATATTCATGATTGATGTCTCCTTTTTATTTATGTACACTAGGGAATCTTCTAAATAAAACATCAATTTTTAAATATGTAGATTAGCTATAATTAAACTACATTTTGAAATGCTTCTCCTTAAATCTCGCTGCCAAGTTTGAGGGGGTTGTTTTTCCTGCTGGAGCCAATTATGCGTAAACTCAATTACAGCAGCACAACACTTAAATTGTCACGTGACTGGGAAGGGAAAGATCATCATTTCCTCTCCTAAACATCAGCTAACCCTGCTACCTGAGGGTATAAAACAGTCTGTGAGTCTACTCAACTCGACAGGGAATAGGCCAATCAAGCAGTGGAGCTTATCAGCCAATGCTAGCACATTTACCAGTGGGAAAACTCCTGATAAGTTCATCATCCTAAGCTGTTCTCTTTGGGAAAACTGCCAACTCCGTTTACTGATTCACTGCATTGTCACAGATGACACTCCCTACAATTTAATATGTAGTTTATTTGCATGGGGATGTAGATTTGACTGAGAGATATAAGAGTAGAGAAGGATGAATCGCTCTAATTATGGCACTGATTGATTAACATTTCCCTGCTGTGTAGACTGGATGTAGATTACGTCATGGACTGATAACATTAATTATATTGCATCATTGCTAAAAGTTTAACAATTATTAGGAACCACTTACTTAAATATGTCTGTATGCTTGGTTTGATAATGTTGTACTGTTAAACCATCTATTATTTCATTTTACTTCATGCTTCCACTCATGCATTGATGATAATTAATCCATCCGCAGTTTTTTTTGTCTTTTTTACTTTCCAATGTTTCAATGAGCTCAATTTTTTTTTTATGTGTTATTAAACTAGAAATTAAGTGAAATATTGTAGTCAAATATTAGAGCCAAACACCAGGGTTGAGGTTTTGCCGCATGTGTTATCCTTGACAGTGTTTTCAATCCATCATATGAGCATGTACATCTCTCCACGAAAGCAGCCAAGGCCATTCATCAGTAAAAAAAGAATCAAGCCTTGAAACACTCAACAGGTAATAAATTGGATACTGACTTGGTGGGATCAGCAAAAGCGTTTTGGTTCTTAAATCAAAAAAGGTGTTGACATTAATAACGATCAAATCCCTGTAAAAAGTTTCTGTTAAGTGATTGAAAATAGTATTTTGAGGATTCCTCAATGGTCTAACGTTGAAACTTTTGTTAGATATCTGAAATATCATCTATGTTTGTGACCTTCACATCTCCCAACCATGAATTTCTCGTTCAGTCTCACACAAGTTAAACCCTGTAATGGCCTCTAGGGTTCCACTGCTCTCTTCTGCAGCTCACCACACAAACATATTACAAATATATGCAAATCAGGACAACCAGCCAACCATAGTGAGGTCTTTTGGGAGTGTGATGACAGAGCTTTGCTTTATTTCCTGCAGATAAAAGCTCCAGTATGTTCCTCTGCCGATTTCACCACAGTCCCTCAGCAAGCTAAACTCTCCCCAACCCGCATTCTCTATAAATAGGTATAGTGCTAACCTTGCACCTTTGACATAGCCTTGTGGCAAATTTGAAAATTATCCATTTTCTCAACACACTTTTGGTCTAAACAACTATTTCACCATTTTGTATTTGGAATCACTGGAAATGTGTCTTTCCTGTGGATCCATATTTAAGCACATACCTTCCTTTTGAATTTGCCATTTGAGACAGGACATTATTCATTGTTGAAAAGGTCCTTCAAAAACACTAAATGGGGTTGCTTTATATGTTAATATATATAAAGCTGACAATGTCTTAATTTAGCCAGATCTGACACTGACAAAAGAAAAAAATCATTCTCATAAGTGACTTTAGCCCCTGCAGTGCTTTGTGTGCCTGGGGCACTTCTCCAGATGACACAAACAGCACTTCCTGGCTCCTCCTCCAGTGGTCACTAGGACTCTGCTGTGCTGGAGGGACATCACAGTTCTTGATGAATGTCTTTCAAGCAGACGTCTGAGGACTTAAAGTTTTAACTTAATGAACACCATCCAGACTGTCAGCTTTTTGTAGTCACTGTGGCCACAAAAACTTTAATTAAAGGAACATCAAGAGTCATTTTAACTCTAGGAGGGAGCAGATGAATGACTTTTGTCCCTCCACACATTAATAAGAGAAACCAAAAAAAAAGTTGCATTGTTTTTTAGCCGCAAAGGTCCAAGGCTTATAGGAAAAGGTATTGGTTAAATGCAGCTGAAAAACAGAACGTTTATATGAATGAAGATATTACATAAAATTCATTCCTTATCTAATAATATGAGGCGAGCCATTTGACATAGTGTTTAGAACGGCACAATAAAAAGACACTGTATGGTAAAGGAGTAAAAAGAGGCTTAAACTTACATCTATGCATCCATGTAGCACTGATGACAATAAACTTCTTATGCTATATTTGTCTATTACTGATGATAAAAGCCTACACAACTCAATTCATGTCTGCGAATCAACTTGCATGGGAGCTGGTTTCAAGCTGATGCTAATCATAAAAACAATCACTCGACAACAGAAGCATGAACAGCATCACACTCTTACACCATCTGCAGTTCTCTTTGACAATACACAGTCATTTTTGTAAGGAAACATGGCACTCGCCTCTCTTTGGCTCCATTAAAGCTGTAGGCAACACAAATAGGAAGTTCAACATTGATCAAAACATTTTTAACACTGATTTTTTTAGACCGCTAAAACTTATACTCAATCTCATTATCAGGATAAAAAACATCCCTGTTGAGACGCTAGAAGCACCGCTAGATAAATAGGAACTGTGCTGATTAAATCTAGGACGTCTGGTCATATCTTACCATACCGAAAGTGACTTAAAGCATTGTTTTAAGTGTTAAGGCTCTTTAATTACACAGCTGAAGGGGAAAATTAAGATTCATCTGTGGCTGCTGTAATACAGGTCCTTTCAAAGTTCCTCTAAAAGACACAAACACACACTTTTAGGATATGCACGGAAAAAAACACCAAGATGTAGTCTCATGAGGTTATGCTTTATTTGATTAAAAACTGCCTTTGGGCATGAGCGATGTGCAGATGTGTTTGTGTGCAGGCCTGCACTGCAGCGATCTAGTTAGACAAGTGACTTTGTTGAGGTGTGGTTGATCTCCTAAATGCATGTGCATATTTGCTTTCTGTTTGTGTGCATGTGTGTTTGTAATGTGATTGTACTGTCTAAAGCCTCGCAGAGCTCCTGGCCATGCCGCTCCTGCTCAGGAAAAAGTAGCCCTTCATGAATAATGTTGAATACAGACTGTGACAAAACCTTGAGGTAACCGAACAAACATCATGCCCCAGAGAATATTGAAGATCAAACACCACACTGACACCTCACAGTGTGTGAAAATGTGTGTGTGTCTGTGCGGTGTACCCATATTAAGTGACTTTACCACAGCTACTGAGCATGTGGCCCCAGAGAGCAAAAATACTAAAAACTAGCATGACACTGTAACAACTTGCATGAGTGTGACTGTGTGTGTGTGTGTGTGTGTGTGTGTGTGTGTGTGTGTGTGTGTGTGTGTGTGTGTGTGTGTGTGTGTGTGTGTGTGTGTGTGTGTGTGTGTGTGTCTATCCAAATCAAACCACCGTAGCACAGCTGTATCTGGGCTAAAGCAACAGGAGATAAAAAGAAGGGCACTTGTCTCTTTGAAATGGTACGATACTTAAACTCTCCAAGGACTGTCACATACATACCAACAAACCAGCTTGTCATCAATAATGTATTAAACCCATTCATCCAAGGCATTATGTTCCTCAGTACTTTAAGTACAGCAGTGTACTGCTCACACAATGATGCCTCTTCTGGGGAAAGTGGTTTTATATTGGACAGTGAAACTTTAATATTGAGAATGATGCTTTGTGCTTTGTTCTGCTATTTTGAATTCAGTAATGCAAAAGGTCTGTTTCATTCTAGCTGGTAATGAAGAACTAGCATGGTCCCGTACCCCTTAATCAATATGTGCTCATTGATTTTTCATGGCAGCTAAAGAAACAGTTTACCATTAGGCGCTGTGACTGTAGGATAAAGAATAACCATCTTGCTAAATTATCAAAAAATAGCAGCAGAAAAATGTCTCCAAGCATCAATGACTTCGACACCGCTGTACAGGTTTGTGTGAGTCAACTAACAGAGAGCACAACTTTTAAATCAACATATTTCTTCAATGTCCTACCACCGCCTTTGTGCAGACAAAAACTTACAAGAGTGTCCCAAAAACATCAACCTGCAACATATAAAAAGACGCACCCCACACGTATGTCAGCATTTAAAAAGTAAGTTAACATAGGTATGAAAGATAAGTGACATTAGCACACAAACTAACTTGACTAACTTTCCACTCTTCATGAAACTGAAAATGGTATGAAAATGGGACAAGTATTAATCAGATATGTCTGTTCACATATGAATATATATTTTTGCGTTTTTTTCTACCATCATTTAGCAACTTGATGTCATTTTATGAATTATGATAGCAGCCTTTAAAATTGTTGTATAAGCCTGTGGCTTCTTCATCTTTCCTGAAACATTTCTTATTTTTTTTTCAGATTATTTGGCTAGTGAAGCACTCAGAACCAAATAAATTTCAGTCTTAATTAATAACATTTATTGGAAAAAAGTAGCAACTTGTCAGAGAATACAAAAATTCATATACTTTAAAAGGGTCTAGGAAAGGCTGCTTTTATGTGTCATTTATCTAACCATTCAATTCAATCATTGCATTGTTAATCTTATTCAACATTATGTATCATGCAGCTATTGTAACATACAACTGAAGAGCGTGGGAGGGAATTTTTAACCAAGAGAAAGTCTGTGTTATCGCGACGGGAACAGAACAGCCAGGGAACGATTAAACTTCTCTGATTGCCTTGAGTTTATGATTAAAGATTATTAGATTTCTCTCGACTGATTTTGCAGTGCTGTTGAGCATCTCGCTCTCTCAAAATTTCTAAGTTTATAGCAAATCCTTTTCAGTAGGAATTTGCCTGCACACTGACTATAACCAATAGATTGGAATGTGTGTCAGCTCCTTTTATGCTGAGCGCTGGAGTATTTTCACCGTGCCCTTTTCAGCAGCACTGAGTTGGAGATAGACTGTCGCCACTGGCTAGTCTTACCAAGGTGCGCGAACTCAGATTTGCCCTTTTCAATTTTCTTCTATAGCGGGAGAATGATGCTGTATGCATTTTCTTTTATGGAGCACAGTCTCAGAGTGGTGCAGTCTGAGAGTGATATTTCTCTCGTCTCTTCTTCTCCCCCTGCTTCTGTCCCTTTTCTCCTCCTCTTCTCTTATCCCTCCATTTTTTCCCTGTCATCTCCCTCAACCTCATCCATCTTAATGTTGTCTGTGTCTTCTACTTTAATTGCCTCAGAGGCATATACTGTATATGCATGAGGCATTTTATGGGGAATTACAGTTGCTGCATGCATTGAATCTGAAAGGTTTCATTACAAAATTCTTTATTTGGGAAAATGTGCGCACTTGTCTGATTTCAAGAGTGATTACATCAACTAATACAAACGCATGTAAAATGTTAGTTTAATTTTAACTCTAAGAATGTCTTTGGTTTTCATTCAAATGATTATTTAAACTGTGAGCTGGAGTTGCATCCTGAAGGGAAGATATTTCAATTTAAAATAACACTTTTCATCTCTTCATTATATCCCTAATTCTGCTAAACCCTTCGTCTATGTCTGCTCTGTTCCTTGTTTTACATTTTCTCACTCTCACTCCTTCTCTCTCTCTCTCTCTCTCTCTCTCTCTCTCTCTCTCTCTCTCTCTCTCTCTATCTCACTCCACAGGCTTTTCTAATAACAATTTCTTTTCCTCCATCATCCATCTCACTCTGTTTTGCTCCCCTCCCTCCTCCCTGTTCATCTCAGAGGCATATGAGAAATGATACTGGACAAGTCCTTGCTGCTTTATTAATCCTTTAAGCTTCGGAAGGGAGGCACAAATGCAACTACTCCCATTCAAATCAATAGCAGTAACTCCCAATTGTCATATCTGTGGACTGCTTAAATGTGTTTCGTTTTTTACACACTCAACCCCTGAAAAAAGGCACACTTACAGTAGAAACACGTGCACAAACACACACACACACACACACACATGCATACTGGGTCGCACACAGTGGCTAATAGCCCTGGCTCCCTATGGCCAGGCCTCTGCTAACCAGCCTCCAGCAGGAACAATTCACGGGCTGCTCGGTCAAATGGAACTCTAACCCATGGGCTTGTGGAACAGCCCCGGTCATAAACCCCTCTCACACACACTCACGCAGCTATCTTCCCCAACACACACATTCACATTCTGTCTTCACCCAGACCATAAAATCATTGCGACAGATGAAGGCAGGGAACAGTGTTTTTGTGCTGTTTCGCCCGTCACAGATTTCCATTACAAAGTCTTGCCATGAGTCTGAGAGAGCGAGGGCCTATTGAAAAACGGACAGGCTACAAAATGCTGCTAGTCAGAGCCCATCAATGTTGCGTTTTCCCCTCTGAATGGCTTGTCAGTGAAGGGTGGAGATGGGCTTTGTGTGAGAGGTAGGACTGAGCTGTGTTGGGCCAGACAATGGGTGGGGAGATGATGTCAACTCCAGAGAGTGCATTCAGGGTTCATCATCTGGTGTGTTATAAAGCTCCTGAAAAAAAATGCCTTTCATCTATTCCCAATCTCTCTTCTCCTCATTTTCTTCAAACATTTCAGCTTTGTTCAGCATTTTCGCCCTATCATTTTTTTTTTTGTGGTAATGCTTGTTTTCTTTTACTTGCATAACTAAAATGAATGCGGTGCTGTTATATACATTAGCGTTATTCTGCCAGTTGTGAGTGAAAATGCAGTAATTTTTTGGCAATTGTTATTTTTCTGAATAGCAGGATTATATAAAGGCGGCCTTAACAGCCGCTGATTTATCAGTGTGTTTGATGGAAGCCCGAGCAAGCTTACGAGAAAATAAATCATATGTTAGAGTTTGAATGAACACAAAATAACAGCAGAGCAGAGGGGCAGCAGGACAATAAAACACTAGCAAACCTGTTTTGCATATTATGTGGTGGCATGCACAGGCAAATACACATTCTGTCTTCACCGGACAAATGACAACATAGGTCCACTGCTTGCTACTTGGTTTTTACATTTTCTTAATGAGTGACTTTGTGGTCATGTAACTAATGAGTATCTCTACTTCTTAGCAGAAGTGTAAGTGACCTTTTTGAAGGTGTTCAGTGTGTTAAAAAGGCGTAAAGGGCTGCATTGGTGGGGCATGTGTTGAGGCACTGTTGAGATGGTAAATAAACGGGTTGAGTAATGGATTCATTGGGTATGTAAGAATTACACAGTTCATAATACAAAGGGATCTGCCAGGAATGCTCTTGCATCCTACTCAGTCAGAAATGGCATACTTGTGGGAGAAGGTCTGAACATGGAGTAGATCAGGGAGGACTGTTGGCAAGCAAGCCGCCCAAGGTTCAGATTAACTAATTGAAATTAAATCAAGAATAGAGTTCGCTAAATTAGAATACTGTCATACTGAAATGAACAAAATGATACTGTAAAGGCTTTTGCTGGATTCTTCACTAGTACTCTTTTTTTAGGCCTTGTCTTGTTGCGTCATGATCTAGTTTTACATAATTCACATTCTTGTAGACAACAGTATGAAAAGTAACGCCATTGCAAACCCACCTGCATCATTACTAGATAGTCAGAGCAACTGACGTAGTATGCAGAGTGAGATAGTCCACACAGTGCAGGTGGCAGGGGAGGTGAATGGGTCAAACAAACACAGGACTTTAATCCATGAGTGCAGTTTGTGTCCTGAACTAAAACAAATAGTTAACATTTACATATTACGGCCATTAGCTCACATGCACTAAAGGCACGCATCGCCTGACCGGCTATGCAGACAGTGTGCAGAGAAGCTAAGATTACAACACTGAGAGAGGGATAGCAACTTCATTCTCCGCTTAGGTAGACATTACTCCACTTTATCTTTACAATGCAAACAGTCAATAGTCAATATTGGATTCTTTGGAAGGAAGACAAATTAGCCCTAACTTTAAAATACTTGTAGTTGCCTAAACTGAACTAAACCTGAGCTGAAGTTGTGGCAGATAAAAAAAAATGCTCATATCAATCATTTTCTGAAAAATATTGATCATTTTTGAAGGCACTGACAAACAAACTGGTTTGTCATCGAGGTATGAGCACATTCAGGGGCAGTGGAGGGGAAAAAGGGCACCTCCCTGCCAACTGTGACACATCAGGACAAGGTCTTGGACAGGGTGCAGACGAGAAGGGCACAAACAACATAAACCTGTCACATTTGTGTTCAGTTCATTCGGGGGCTAGCACTGTCATCTTTCAGGAGGAAGTTCCTCACCTCACACATGGTCCCTTCAGTGGGCAAAAGTTACAGTTTATCTCTGCTTTTCCAGGGACATTTTTAATCTGTTGCTTCCTCAGGCCCAGTGCATTCTGGGATAAGCTCCATACACAAATGGATGCAGTGTGTTACTGAAAGCATCATCTCTCTAACATGATGGATAGCCTACAGCAAAAAAAAAAAATCTACAAAAAACGTACGCTTTACATTACTCAGTGACTCTGATTACTAGTGGATAATAAAACTCCACAGAAATCAATTAACATCCTTAACATTGACATTTACTTGGCTACATACACACACACGCTTGTAAACGATTAACACTCCCTCAGTTTGACATTTATTTGGCCGTTCATACTCGGCTCCTTGCTTCACTCTGTCGCTGTCTCGTCCAAGTGAGAAATGAGCAACAACAACCTGATCAATGGGACATTCATACAGCGGCGTTACATTTGAACAACCCCCACCCCCCTCCCCCCAGAAATGACACGGCATCCTGCACGGCGCCATAAATTTGCCTTGTTTAAACACTTTCACCTAATTCTTATGGGAGGCAGCGCTCTTGTCCTTTATTTAAGTGAAACGGATGTGAGAAAAGAACGATGTATGGAGGGGATGTAGAGCGGCAAACGTTTAGGTTGTGTTTGTTTTAGGTCCCCCCTTGAGGAGATTCAAGATTTTGTGTGAATTATTGTGTGCGTCAGTGTGTGTGTTGCCATGTCTGTGTGTGGCAGCAAGGTCACATATGGAGACCATTATGATGCCCGGATACTAGGGACTGCCAATTTTAGTTAAATAAGAGCACTGTGCATTGTGCGTTTGTGTATGCATATGTGTCTTCAGATTTTATCGAAGGTACTTTCCCACCATTTGAGATTTATAGAACAGAACTGTAGTCCAATTACATGAGCTGTATAAAATAGAAATAAACTGTGGATCTTGGTATTCTATGTTTGGTCACTGGTCAGTAATGGTCTGGCCGCTGGACAAAAACATTTCGGGAATCAACAGTTTGTGGTTTGGGTGACTGTGACCGGCACTTAGGGAGGGACTGCAGTTGTGGGAACGTGTGGGAGGGATAATGGGAGCAGGAAGGAGAGAGAGGGAAATGTAATGAGACGAAATTAAAGAAACAGAAAGAGGTGACGAAAGTGATGGATGAGAGAGAGCTGAAGGGCGAATGAGAGAAGTAAAAGGGGTAAAGAGAAAATCAGTGAGGATGGTAAGAAGAGATAGGAGAGAATATTTTTTTCTGGTGAGGAATGATTCCTTCCCTTTCCAAACAGAAACGAGAAAGAAAAAAAAACTAAAACATCCAAAATCAAAATATGCGATGCAAAAAAAAATGTTTTATGCATTAACCTTGCTCCCTGACTTCAAACTGCAGTGGCCTCTGCCTAATTCACTTTCATGCCTTGTGAAGAAGCAAAGAACAATGGAAAAACGCCGCTGTGCACTTCCACATTTTTGTTAATTCAGACGATATATTTCTGTCTGAGATATGGATGAGTTGAAACCGAAGTTGGGGTTTCAAGACAAATAGCTCCAATTTACAGTAGCAAATTAAAAGTCTTATCTTGAGCAGTCAGAGTGTATTTCCATTTCCCTTTATATTAAAGAATTCCCTGAGAAGTCTTCCTGGAAATGGGAAAAGAGAAACTTTGAAAAGTGCATGAATATCTTATATATATCTTATATTTGAATGAGGGTGAGCTCCTTCATAGCTTTGTCACACAGCTGTACAGCTGGGTCAGATGACTTTACCTAGAGGACACCAGTGTGTCTGACAAGACAAAGGACATACTAATCACTTTGCTGAAGAGTAAATACAGTACAATTAAATCCTATGACACACACCAGCCACACACACACACTCACACACCCTGACCCCTCTTTACGTGGATAAATAATTGATGTCTCCAGTTAAAGTGTCAGAGCTGGAGCTGTAGCCAGCACTTATTTATCATCTTCCACATCATTAACAATGTCTCTCTTACCTCCTCTGTCTCTCTGAGCAAACATGGGGATTTGCTTTCATAATAAACACGTAGCTGTTCAACTTGAGCACACTGACACGGCTCTCCGAGGAACCCGTGGTGATATATGCTTTGACATGCTGTTCGGCGAAATTAAATGTATATAAAGCAGAGAGAGAGAGAGATAAGGTCTAGCAATAGAAACATATTTGTGTTTTACAAATATTATTTTCATTTGTGTTTTGTGTTCAGAGTATGCAAGCAGTTCATGCTAATGTTTGATTAAAGCATATAGCTGACCATGATGCAGTGAATATGCAGCAGAGGTGTACTTTAGCTCTACTCCTGGTAACAGCTGCTTTTCCACCCAAATGTGTAGTTAAAGGCTGAGATGCTGCAAAATATAACTCAATCAGGAGAGCATGCTTTAAGGGTAAAGAACATTATTGATTGAACTTTGGTGCAGACTCAATCTGGTTTCAGTGTCAGCAAAATAAAGTTCTCCCACCTCTGTGAATTTAGGTTTGAGTCTTGAGGCTGCTGGTGGAATGGAAGATGGTTGGTGAATTTCAGCGTATCAGCAAGTAGAAGCAGCACGCTAGAGGTGCAGCTAATTAGATTGATAAAGTGGGTGGTGATTAGTGAGTAGCCTCTATGGGGGTGAGCGAGAGGAGTGAAACTGAAAGTTGACCTGCAATTTGAATTTACTTTTAGTGTAAGCTTTAATTATAATGCAGCTATAGTACTATAGCTGCAATTATACATTTTGAAATAAAAATATTATATTAATATAACCTACATACCTAATGCACATATATATATATATATATGTGCATTTCTTCTATGCACTTGGCTGCAAGCTAAGGACGCATTTTACAAGATAACATTTAGTCAGTTTTAATCTAATTCTGGTGCGGTTCAACCCCTGGTGCTGTTGGTTTGTTCAGTTGTGAAGGCGTTAGTAGAACTCCAGTGCGGACTGAAACAACCGGTCAAGGTGATTGACTGTTGGTTATGTTTCCCAGTCATTTGAGAATAAACTGGAAGAGAAGGAATTTGTGCGTGCAGAAGATCAGTTCCGAGTCAAATTGTAAAACTTTGACAGCAATAATTCACATTATTTTCTTTGGTGTCACAAAGAGCTCACTAAGACAAACGCATGTTATGAATGACTAATAAAAGTAATTGTCTTGAAAAATAATAGGGGCAGCTGTAGTGCGTCTTGTTGAGAAATTCTGGGCTTATAACTGCTGGATTGCTATGAAACACTTTTTAATGGACTTAATGGACTGACAAAGTACACAGAGTCAGATACAAACACAGCAGTTTAAAAATAGTCCTAACGCTACTTAATGATGTACTAACATATTCTGCTAAAGTTAGCACTACAGGTTTTTACGTAGAAACATAACATTTTTTAAACGTATATCACCATCCAACCTCTCCGGCTAACAAGTTTAACTATTAAACAACATCTAACCATGACCAACTTGAAATCCACAAAACCAGCCTGATAAATATTCTAATCTTAAACAATTACATGAGAGTCTATGGAGCAGAGCTGGATGGTTGACGGACCCTGGTCGAGGCTGGCCAATACGCTATGATAGTGAAATTAATTAATGATCAGCAGATGCACCTTTTAGTAGTTTAGCTTTTGAAAACATGCTAAAATCAAACATCTGCTAGCATAAAAACTTGTTGTGGTAATATATATACATATGTATTAAAATATATCTTGTAAACCCAGTGCGTATACCTTTGGGTTGGACTTCCAAGAACTGCACTCCGACATATCCTGAAAGCTGTGATGAATAAGAACTTCAGACCTCCCTATCTCCAAACTTTGGTTTCTCACCTCCCAGTGGATTACATGTTAACTCCCCTGAATGTGTTCACCAGAAATGTGTGACATTCCTTTAGTGAAGCTATTCATGAGAATGTTTATACATGCTTGTGATGATTTACCACTAACCCCCCACCCCCGCTTCATCACTCACAACTACTCTCTCTTTACAGCTCAGGTAAATGGTTACCTCCTGAGAGCTCCACTTTGACCTGCAAAGGGAAGTCCTACGCTAAATAAATGCCCTCAGTGTCTTCAGTGTGCATGATGGTTTATTGTGCATAAGGATGGAGGGAGGGGGAGTGCAACAGAGAAAGCAGAGAGCCACATTTTTCGAGCTTATTGAATAAGTCCTTGATTATGGCTGGAGCCAGTGGCTTGAGAGAGTGTGTGTGTTTTCTGCCTGTGGTAGTTAATGTAATTAAGTGCAGCTGTCTGGCTTTTCTGCACGGAGCTTTGTGTCTGGGTGAGGTCCAGTATTACGGCGTGTTTAGCCAAGGCATGCTTACATAGGGAAACTGAGTAAGAACAAGGCATCTGTGTTTTATGTGCGTGCACGCTCATGGAAGTTAAAGTGAAAGAGTCACATGCACGACACAAACACACATATTCTTACGCGTTGAGACTCCCTGGCTGGTTGGGGTTGTACATGAATGAAGACATGCTTGCCAGTTAGAACAGCAGTGAACAACTGGGTAGCAGCTGTGCCGCCGGAGCACCCTGTGAGAAAGGGTGTGAGGAATGCTGGAACAATCACACACAAACTAAATCAATTTGCAGGAGGAGGGAAAAAACCGACTCAAACAGCATAGAAAGTACACTAGTTTTGTTTTAAGGTCAAGCATAATGTAATGCATAGCTAATCTGAGGCTTGCTTGCTTTTATCGACTTCTGCTGCAGCACTGACCTACAAAACAAGAACGGATTCTCTCCCTTGTATTAGGTCAGCAATTTGTGAAACCGCAGACACATTTCCAATATCCTTCACTCCAATCAGCCGTCTTGATTGTCCTAGTTATTTCATTTGACTCAGTGAGAGAAAGCAGAGCCGAGACAAAAGAAGAGAGAAGGAATGAGAAGCAGAAGTCCTTCATTACGGGGTAATCTTGGCTCCAGTTAGCTTTCCAATCAGCGCTTATTCTAATAGGGCCCAGCCGAGCAGGAAGAGAGGGTCAGAGCTTTTTTTTCAGGGATCAGGGGGTCACATGTGTGCTAGATTATATGTGTGTGCTTGTGCCAGCTCAAACATATAAACGTGTGGTATAGCTGATGCAGGCAGAGAGTGATAATAACCGAACAAAACCATGATGGAGATGGGAGATAAAGCCGCAAACATGCAGATGGATGACTTGTTGGGGTGGGGGGGTAGCAATTAAGCTGACTCAGGAGAAAGGAGACGAGTGAATGAAAGGAGGACGGGGGTAAGAAGAGCAGCAAAAAGGCCTTTAAGTCTGTCAGCGGTGTAGCTGAAATGTTCAGAGAAAGACTTGGAAGAGGGTGAAGGGAACGAGGTTGCAGCAGTGGGATGGGGGATGAAGATAAAAAAAACAGAAGATAGAAGGACGTGGTGGTTGCAGCGTTGGAGGGGGCTGGGAATGATGAGTAGGGAGAGGGAGTACAGCAGGCAGATGTGAGGACATGCACAGAAGACGGAAAACTGCTTCTGGTTCCCATGAACTCTAAGTCCCATGAGACCTCAGCGTGTGGGTGAACTCTAGGGTTTGCTACTTCTCGCAGATCTTTAAATAGACAAAGACGGAAACAAATCCCTTGTAGATCAACCGAGAGAAGTTATTGAGAAAAACCTTGACTGTTGCAAATGAAATAGCTGCAAGCACAATGGTCAACAGAATCTTCCCAACCTTGTAGTGCATCACAGGGAGATGTATTTATCTACCTGACTTCACATGATATTCTCCCTTTTATCATAGGGCTAATGGAGCTAATTTGTGTGTTCCCTATCCACAAAGAAAGCGCTGTAGGAGCGGTAAGATTGATGTAACGAAGCGCTCAGCAAAAAGAATGTACGAGAGAGGCTGCCCAAGTGTTGGCGCTAATTAGTGTTACCTTAACTGTGAGCATTTTCCTCTAAATATTTCAGATTAATTGGCTACGTGACACATACTGTAAATCTACAGTCTTTACTGCTAAATATATTCATGCCACATGAAACATTAAGTCTTAATGGCAGGAACTTTGAGATGAAGCCTGCCGAATTAACATTTGGTGTTCTAAAATGCTTCCGTAACACCGTGCTTAGTACCTTCCTCACAGCTTCACAGTTCTTCGGGGCAAGAAATTATTCAATAACACAAGAAAAATGAGTGCAGTTTTTTTCCTCCCAAATCTGGGTAGGAAGTGATTGTCTTCCACAGTTATTTATTTTCTTTTCCCTAGTTTTGCTTGAAAATGGCCAGTTTCTAAAAATAGCAGCCATGCATCTTTTTCGACGGAAGAAAAGACTAAAACAAGCCATGTGTTTATTTCCCCCCCAGGACATATTGTGAAGTAGTGAGGCTGATGATGATTTTGTGTGTGTGTGTTTGTGTATTTGTGTGTGGTTGAGTGGGTGGCTGTGAGAGAGAGCGAGTGTGAGAGAGTGAAGGAGTTTGCACAAGTGTGTGTTGTAGTAAAAGGGTCATGGGACTTCCTGAATGGACATGGACACACACTGAATCACTGTAGAAGTTGTAGACATTGTCATTGTTTCCCAATAACACAGTATTCCCCGGGGGCAGCTGGATATTGGAACCAGATGGAGGATGATGTGATGCAGGTTTGTTTCGATATATCTTCAACTCTGCCAGCTCTTAACGAGAAAGAAAGGGAAGAAAAACACATTTGCATTGCAAAATAAATAAAAGTCTCACTCAAGTTGTTTTGTATTAGAAGTTTTCAATATGAATTCGGTGCCTTTTGAGATGTTGCATACCAAGTGCTGTGTTGAAGTTATAATTCAACTCAGACTGTTTAATATTGACGATGATTGGGAGCATTGATAAAGGACTTTGGACCGCCTTTTCCTTGACCACCACACAAATGAAGTCACCGCTTTATCTCTGGAGCAGGGTTTTTTGAGAAGCAATCATCCAAATAAGAATTTGTTGAACTCTCACAACAGAGAATACTCAATCTAGTCAATACTAAGGCAGTAAATCACCCCCACAGCTCACGCCCTAAGCTCAATGAATCTCTAACAATAATAGTAAACCATGCAATAAAACTCAATACCCTCCATTGATTGTTATAGGTTCATACACCTCTGAATAATTTCCTCTCATTTAACCCAAAATATATCAAAATGAAATCCTCCTCCTGCTATTTCTGTCAATAAAACGCTCCAGTGCTCTTCAATGCACTCCCGCATCGCCCCATACGGCAACCAGACTTTACGCCTTAAGGGCCTCCGGAAGACAAAAACGCTCCTGAATTCATTTGCATGCCATTGCTTTGGATACACACCCTCTCTCTGAGCATATCTTTTCTACTCTCAGAGAGGCCAATGGAATCGCCCAACAGCTATTGTGCCCTCTTTTTTATCACCTCCACTGCAGTGAAAGTTTACAAAGTGAAAGATGAGACATCAAGTGGCTCATCTAGCGATAAAGTGCCTCACCTCCAACTTTTAAACCCTCGCTATCATCAAGTCGGCTGCTTGCAGTGCTTAAAGTGAATGAGTAGATCAGCAGTTAATCCTATGGGCTTGCGCTGCTAAGTAGCTCATCGCTGTCTGGATGCTAAAGAGGGCTTGAATGCTGATGTTGTCAGATGTGGACAAGGCAGGGGGAGTAGATAAGCTATTGTTTTCCCAGGGAAAGCACAGAGGGCTCCATGTTGCGGCGCAACACTGATGCAACATTCCGAAAGAGTGGCTGCCTTTGGAGTTCTATTGGAATGGGAATTTCAGCATACACACACATGCATGCACATATTGTATATTTACATGCACAAATCAACCAGGGCATGCTATAAAGCGCATGAATGCAAATGCAAGTGCACACATGCAACAGATTACACATACACTTCAAATGCTTGCCTCAGCTGAAGACGGTAACTAAGGACGCTGTGTGTTAGATATGTGTGCCATTATCACAGAACAACCTCTGACCTCCATAGCTGTTTTAATTTCCTTCAAACTACAACCCATTCTGCATTCTTTTTGATATCAGCCAGCTCTAAATGTGTTTTGCTTTCGCTTTTATCGGAGGCCCCTCTACGCTCTTTAATTTTTTTCACTCCTTGTTTTTGAGGATGAGATATAATTCTCTTTTTGTCAGACTCAGATAGTAAATGTTCCAAGTGCTGTTCCTACATATTCCTTTCCTACCGTCAGTCATAAACTGATTAAACAGCTGGTCCCAGATCAGATGGCAACACTGAACCTTAGAAACAATGTTATGATTGTACTAACACTGTCTAAAAGCAAGTGGTGTTAATGTTTACCATGCTTTTGGCAAAAACCTGTTTTATCATATTTATGACTTATTTATTGTGTTCTCTCTACTCCAAAAACAGTTCCCTTGCTGACTACAACTGAATAAATGATGTTTAAATCAAAATAAAATAATACATTTACTCTATGATATTGGCTCGGTGGTTGTGCGGTAAAGGTCGTAAAAACATAAGCGTTGAAGTTTCACAAAAATCATCAGAATTGCACGATTTCCTTTGAAGGATTAGCCATGTCCTTAATGGATTAAGAATCAACACTAAAGTGAGTTGAGCTCATTTTATTTGGTTTTCTACATGAGTATGTGGTCTAAATTGCTAGTTTCAAGTGTTCTTCAATACAGCATGACTTTCGCTTTGGAAATTCTGGTCTTATTTAGAGTAAAACAGACGATAAAGCAGAGTATTATCAGGGTGTGACAACGTTATGATTGACAGGTCGCTACCAAGGCATTGTCCGGTTTGAGAGTTGTTCGAGTTTTTGTCTTAGAGCTTTAACTCTTTCACAGTGTGTTTTCAGGTTATGAAGCATATAGTAACATTTTGCTACACTGAAAATGTCTTATCACTTGTCACTTTCAAGCAAACAACATGGCAAGGGCCAAAAGGCAAAACTTAAGATTCAAAACTTTAGTGCACAAACCAATGGCCGACTTCACGGTGACTACTCTCACTTATTATATACCTATTGTTATAGGTTGCAGAGATGGGATCAAGGCAAACTGTATATACGTAGTAAATTCCAGAAGATAGATCTCAATGTTCTCTCTACACGAAAAACGAGCACAGACCCAACAGCTCTGTTAAGAGAGCACACTTATAAACTATTCAATGGCTACTAAGATACATTACTCCTTATTGAAAGGCAGCAAAAAATATTTTGAGGCTGTTTCAGGAGCAAACCAAATCCTGGAAGGCTATTCTCACAGAAAAATCAAGACTTTGAATTGACCCTCAGTACATCAAGATGACCAGTGTCAAATGACCTGAGAGGTCTGGGTGGCTCGTTGCTTTAAAGCAAGACTAACGTGTATTGTGGAGTGAGGCCATTCAGTGCTTTGTGGACAAGCAACCAGAAGCTAAAAATCAATTATTGTGTCCTGGAGGCAGAGGCAGTGATGTGAAGACAGGAGGGATGTACTTTCTTCTTTTAGTCCCTGTCAAAACCTTTACTGCCTGAGTCCGGAGAGAAAAGCAGTAGTCTTTTCTAAAGCCTGGGTTATATTGCCAAACAGACGTGTGAACAGAAAGCAGACATCACGTACACGTAGTAGTTATGTTTACACACATGCGCAGTAGATCGCTATGTACCACCTGTAGTTAGGTGGCTGCACTGACAAGTCTGAACAGGTCCACGATGACACAAAAAATTGCAGGTACAAAGACTTTTGCATGGAGCCTACACATACACCCTCTATTAAGTTGACATAAACCCTTGCGGACGTGCAATGTATAACAGAATTTTGAGGCATGCACACGTCTATCCAGGTCTTATGCCCGATTTTGTAATAGATGCAAATTATTCAGCTTGGACAAATATGTGATAAAAAAACAATTATATTTAAAAGACTATCAAATTAAAACATATGGCAAAAGTAACTTTCTCCAATAATTGAGTGCTTTTCTTTTCAAAAAGATATAACAGGTGTTCATATTTAATTATACCTGAGCAGCCTCCTGCATTAGCACATTTGCCTCCCTCTGGGAATCAAATCTATTTCTGTTGTTACAGTTACAATAAGTACAGGTTGTTCTTTGTCTCTTTTAGCCTGTCACTATAAATGCTGGCAACCCAGACATACCTCTATTGATTGGAGTCAACCCACTGCTGTTACTTTCTTCACTGGTTTGCCAAAAGATTTTTCCACAGCTGAAAAGATTCAGCTGCTTGGATGTCTGCATTTCCAATGTGAAAACGTGATTGATATTTGACAGGAAATTTAAAGGAATGGTTTGACATTATGGGGGGATAAGCTTAATCGCTTTCTTGATGTTATTTACATGAGAAGATTGATACAACGCTTATATTTGTCCATCAAATATGAAGTTAGGGTCAGGAGTCAGTAAGTATTACTGAAAGGCGACTTTTAATATTAGCTGACTCGTCTCTGTCCTTGAATCTGTTTCTGCTGATCGGTCATTCGATGTCTGTTCAGGCATGGTGGCACTTTTAATGCTAACCAACCAGATCTTCTTCCATTCATTTAGTCAACTCAGTGCTGCTGCTGTTTGTCAAAGGAATTTCCGAGTGAAAGGCATATACAGTAGCTGCTAAGGTGTTCAGTAAAGTGAGTGTTATTGAGAGTAGCAAAATAGATCTTTACATTACCAGTATAAAAAAAAGATTGATTTTAACAGGAAACTTGAATCCCATATACATATACTGTATGACCAGGGCTCTATGGGAGCCTGTTGAACTGAGCGGTGATTCAGCTTAAGTGTTCTGCCAGCAATCTTTTTGCTGGGGGTGGCAAAGATCATTCTATGCATGCATGAATATACTCATTGTGCAGTTATTATTCCTGGCAAGGCTACAGAATTTGGGACCTGCGCCCTGTTGCACTCCTGGCTTCTACGCCCCTATTGTCACTGCCACACAATAAAGTGGGTCTGATTGTTAGATGCGATGGTTTTCTAGTCAGATTAGATGCTTCTTCATCTGCAGGGAATCATAGATATTCCTCACTGGGTTTGGGAGGAGGGAGGGAGGCTTATATGATGAAACATTCACAAATTGAAACTGGCTGGCTGAGGCTTTCTACAACACTAAAACTATCATTTTCTAAATACAGCTCTGATCCACAGACAGCATTACTGGCACAGTAAGCACCGATCATGTCTTTTCCGCCACAGACTACATTCAGTGTTGACGGATTTAACTGCACTGTGATGCCTCAGCTAAACAAAGCTGTGGCAATTTCTACATTCTTGTGATCATTTGCATGGCCCTTCGGAATTTAGGTCAACGCCCAGTGTGGGCTTTAAAGACACCAAAACCTTGATGTGCACAAAGCCCTGCACACAGTCTCTCCTCTGACGCAAAGCCAGTCTGTCAGCCTGTGTGTCACCCCTCTCTGTCATCATCACCCCTCAACTATAAAATAAAGTGTGTGTTTTTATGCACGCATGATGATGATGTTTGTGTGTCTCAATCAGAGGGGTTGTTTTGCATGTTGCACTCCTCTTGCAGACAGATGGACACCTCAGGCACAACGCTGGGGGTCTCCCTTTTTGAAGCACCCTTCCCCCCCATGCCCCTTTTTTCTCCCCATCTTGTCCTCTCTCTTGTCCCCCCCCCTTTTACCCCTCTTGCCCCTTTGCGCTTCAGTCATACACAGGCAGGCCCCAGAACCTGGCTGCAGGCAGTTGAAGCCTTTCCCCCTGTTACTACGAAGACACAAATCTAGCCCTGCATTTGACACAATAACACAGACTCAGAGGGGAAGGAGGAAGCGCAGATGCAATATTCATATGAAAATTACAAGGCTGGCAGCGATGTAACATGGCACTGTGGATCTTAGGAATATGTTAGCATTTTGCATATATGAGCACTCGGAGGTATTTTGTCTTAGGCGCTGTGGTGTGTTTGTGACTGATCTCATTCTTTTTTAATAAGATATTCATACAGTCCGCATTTAAGCACTGCAGGACTCAGTAAAAAAGTGCTGTAAGGGTAACAATTTATGGTGACTTGACTGAGGTGAAAAGGTTAGAATATAAGGCAGGAGGCTATCTCACACTCTTGCATTCTCCAGCAATCCATTAAGTCTTAGGCCCTGTCCGCACAGGACTAGTATTATCCAGGGAACACTAGTAATTCGTAATAGTTGCAGAGGTTGTCTGTGATCTTAATCGCGTGCAAATCCATGTCCATAATTTGTCAAGTAAAAATCACATTTTGCCAAACACAGAGGTCATGTGATAATACTTGTTTTGTGTGAATCGGCATCTTGGTGCTCTGTGGTCACATATTTTCTTTTGTTTGTTTGTTTTTGGATTTCTTTTTTTGTTCATTTTCTTAACCAGTTATGGGGGCTGCAGTGCTAATTATGAATGAATGTTTTGACAGCATTTTTGGGTGCAAATTGAGGAGGCTTAATTCACTAGATGGCATGGAGAGCCATTCATACCTGCTCAAGAGGTCTTTGTGAATACAATGTAAACATAACTAGGCCTATACAATAGAATAATAGGCTATTCATCGTATTGAATATAAATACTATAAAGTTGAATATTTTTCATAAAAGCAGACTTTACGCAGGGCCTATCTGGGATATAATGTCAGTAAATTCAAGTAGAACACAGACTTTGCTTATCCTGTGCAAAATACTCACACAAAACTGGGTGGTAATTTATTAATCACATTAGGTTCCCTGGTAATTGTAGACCCTTGCAAATAGCTCTTAAGAGTCATAGTCATAATCAATGACATAACAAAATTAATAAAAAGAAAAACAGTCTGTGATTGATAACAATTAAACAGTTACAGATTAACTTAAGCTGATGGTTTAATTTAGTTTCAAATTTGATATATATTGTGCACTTCATGTGGAAGGTGTGTTTTTTTTTCCTTCTAGCAAAGCGTGTGGCAGAGTGGTCGATACACCCCAAGCCCTGTGAATTGATCTTAACCTACAGTTTACAGTGGCTGTCCTCCATGTGGCCTTTTGGTCAGCCTGCCGTCAAATCTGCTACAGCGTGCAACCTGTCAGATAACACAGCAGAGAGCTTTTCTCTCTTAAAATCAATGTTAATTCTTCTCAAAGTTTCAAAAATTAATGCTCCATGAAGTTAAAAAAAAATAAGTGAAGCATACAATTCAGGTCAGAGAGAACACTGTGTAATATAATAAGCAGAGCAACACATGACTTGGACCACCAAATAGGACTTTAACTGGGAAAAGACAGCTTTAAAAAGATTATGTGGTTAAGTAAAACTGTTAAGTTAGGAATTCAGTTACCTCCTGCCTTAGAACTCACATGCTGATCTGCACAATTCTGATCTTTCATACAAGAGAGATGATTGAATTGCCTTGATTTTTGAAGATCAAAAGGGACAAGAGGCAATTAAGGCACCTCAGTAGGCATGCATGTAGTTGGAATTTGATTAGAAGTCCAGATGGATGACAAATTAAATGAATAACTCAGTGAGGTCAGTTCAAGAATATAGTGAAGTGTTAAATGGGCAAATCTAAAGATGAAACACTGGTGCATTTGAAGACAGAGGGTTTGAGTCCTCAAACATGTTCAAACGAGCAACTTGGAGTCATGTGGTGTTTTGCATTGAGAACAAATCAAGTTTTGATCCAAATGTATGCCAATTTTAACTATATTTGGAAAAAATCTGCAAAAGAAAATGATTATAGCGTTCGTTTCCATCCACTACTGCTGTGCTAACAATTGAGATTATCCATTGTAGAAGAAAAGGACATGTGATGAGGATCTAAATCAGCAAGGCTTCTTTTTGTGATATTCCTACTTTTGCACGAGCAAACTGTACATAGACTCTCATGCAGTGTAGGAAAGTTTGTATTTATTGCTTTTCTCCACTCAACTATTCAGGTTTTTCCCTTCACACGTATGCATCTTTATCAATTAAATTCAATTAGTAACTCTCCAGATCTGAAGTGACATGGAATGTGTGTTAGGTTATCATAAGAATGATAAAAGACCGGTCATTAGAGTTGGCAACGGTTCACATGATCCACAGTGGCAGGTCAGGACGCTTCCAGTCGACTCACAGAGAAACTCCCAAAAGCATCAGCCAGCCTGATTGCCTAAGGTCCTGGCCACCATCTGTGCACATCACCCATCTTTGTCTCTGCTCACAGCTCCACGTTGGACTCGGCATCCACTTTTGCCAGTTAGAAAAGGGGAAACTGGGTCTCCATGTCTCCAAGTTGGATCCCTGGAGCTGAGAGCTACACTGAGTCCCACATTCATCATCTCCAAGGCGGTGGTCAAAGAGAGAGAAGTGTGTGTGTGTGTGTGTGTGTGTGTGTGTGTGTGTGTGTGTGTGTGTGTGTGTGTGTGTGTGTGTGTGTGTGTGTGTGTGTGTGTGTGTGTGTGTGTGTCTATCTACCCGTGGTGGAATCAACCCCTCATACTGCAGGACAACTTTGTAAAGGATAATCTAGTCCTGTCAGCCCACCCCGCACACACACACACACACACACACACACACACACACACACACACACACACACACACACACACACACACACACACACACACACACTGGGGTGAAGCTTCATTACGATCACCAGCTGGAGAGACACCACACTCCATCCATCAAACCAGTGCAGTCTGGGATAGGAACACACACAAACTTGAGCTCTCACTTCACACAATACACAGTGCAGTCTGGGACACACACACACACACACACACACACACACACACACACACACACACACACACACACACACACACACACACACACACACACACACACACACACACACACACACACACACACACACACACACATATACCCAGAGGATGAGCTCAGAGGTCAGGAGATCAGTGATGTTTTTCAACCAACAGAACGCTACAGTACAGTGATTAGACCTGATACTGATGTAGAAATAATGGTGTGTGTGGTGCGTGTATCACGACACAGAGTCTATTCAAAGTCTTTTTGGACTTTTCCCTCTCCTCCTCTCTTGAAATACCTCTGTAAAGAGTCATATAGTCCGATAGTGCTGCATTGATAATGAAAAAATGTATTGCACTGTTGTACTGCACTGATCATTATAATGCACTAAACTGCTAATAATGCCCAAAATTGAACCTTTTTGGAGAACAATTTGTTTCCTCTGAAAATAAAACAATAGAATTACAATTGTATTGCAATAACTTAGTAATACTCAGGATAATATGTATACTAAATTATTAAACACTATTATCAATTAATTAATACTACGAAATTATGACTCATAGCGAAAAATAGTAGCCTTTTCTTGTTGCCAAAACAGTGTATGTTGGCGTTTGTCCTTCCCTACATTCATTGTTATTTGTGTAATGGTCGTGAGCTCCTATATATAGCATTCGACATCCATACATTTGTATGGGAGATGTATAATCTAGTGTTTTGGGGCTTGACAAGGCAGTAACAGTTTCAATATCTCTGCCTCTGCTTCTTAAAGTTTGAACAATTTTTTCGACTCTTGCCAACTTTGTATCAACCTTTATGGGAGTTCAACACTAAATGTAAACCTTAGAATAGGATTTTACTTCCATAAAGTTGAGGGTCTTATGGAAGACATAAAGATTTTTTGGTTACTTACAAAAATGATCAATCCTATTTTTCACAATGATTCAACTCAACTCATGATTTAATTTTGATATAACCGTTATTTAGGGTTTTTTGTCTGTTTGAAGGAATCTTTTGATCGTGCTTTTGTTTTGTAGGTTTGCAGTACTGAGTAAAGCCACATCCTATTGTGTCACACTATTTTAACCCATCAGCAAGAAGTCTTTGAGTTGATTTTCAATGGTAAACTGACCCAATTCTGACAGTCTAACACAAAACACACAAAAAAAGCCAAAGCAATGTTTTGGCACTAGCACATAGTTTCTCAAATTGTCTGGATCAGAGTGTGTTTTCTCAGCAGAGGAAAGGAAAGTAGAGCAAGAACAACATCTGGCCCCCGTGACGGAGTCGCTCCAAACATGGCTTTCTTGTTCTTTGCCTCTGCTTCACAAAACTGTGGAATGTTTTTGAGTGATGATATCATCATTGCTCCCTAGCTGACATATTACAATTCAAGACATAAAGCTACACACACAGGTGGTTGGAGAATGGGTTCCACACCCACAAGTACATCATCCTGATGAGTATTTGGTATGAAAGAGAGAGGGAGAAGGGCCGCTGCTAGATGAGAGTGAGGTAAATTATTATGTTTAGCTTGACTCTGCTGAGTACTGCAAAGTTTCCTATTTCAATTTTCTCATCTCCTCTCTTCTCTTCTCTTCTCTTCTCTTCTCTTCACCACCCATCAATCCCAGGAGTTTAGTATGACCCAAGGCTGAACTGGTAAATTACTACATGGTCCTCAACACACCAGGAACTAATTAAAAAACGAGAACGAATGAGAAAAGTAGCGAGCAAGTGGGAGAAGGAGAGAGTGTGGGGGGCCAACCGGGGAGAGTACATTGCATATTTTTGGCCTTTCTCACACATTGGGCTTAACTGTAAAATCATTGGATACTGTTCACTGCCAAAATAGAAGGAGAGAGTTTTAGAGTTAAAAGCTAAAAAAAGTACAGTTTTGGCATAAAAGAGAAGAACACAATTAAAAAGTGTGACACAAAAAAACAAACTCTGTCATTCTCCATTCAGTGTTTCAAAAAGATGAGTGTTATTGCTTTGTCAGCATAGTCTGAGTTGTCCTTTTTCACTAAATACCTTTCTGTCAGTTTGTTATTTTTCTCCAGGAATCCTTTTTACAAGAAAAGATGTCACTTCTTTCAAATCGTAGAAATTTCATTTTCTTAACAAACCTGCTCAAATTGAGACTGGCAGTGGAACAAGAAACAAATCAGAAATTCAAAAGGAGGAGAAAAAAAGTAAGAATGAAGCAGAGATGCCTGCGTTAAAACCTCCCCATCCTGAGTGCACATTTGTTCCGTTTTTTTCTTTTAATTGCGTTGCCTTGACAACCAGAACAATGCTGAAAGGCTCTTTCGCTCTGATGCCGGCTTAAAATGATTTTCTCCATCATGGATTTAGCAAGCAATTAGTGAGACACACAAGGAATTTAACTTTAACCTGGTGTATCATTCCTGCTTTCAGAAAATGGAGGGGTTGGTTGGGGGTGGGAGTGCGGTGGACTCGAGAGTGGAGTAGAATTTGAATGCACAAAAGGAAGTGGAGGACTAAGACGAAAGGGAAAGAGGAAGAATGGGTAAAGTAAAGTTGAAGGGCAGATAGAGACAAAGAGATGGGCATGGGAGGAAAGGAAAGGAAAGGAAAGGAAAGGAAAGGAAAATCAAAGAATGTTTTGGACAATGGTCATCTTTACAGTAGATGTGTGAGTGTGTGAATAAACACCACATGAATGTATTCATCCCACTCATCACACACTGAGACGGGTGTGTTTTTTCCACCTCAGGGTTCAGAGTGACTCTCTGTCTTTGTTAACGTGCTGTTCCTGTGGAGGCATCATCACATCATATTTCTTTGTTAAGCCACCGAAAACAACAGGTCCTGTCAGAAAATTAGGAGAGAAAAGTAAAGCATGACATATGACAAGCTGCAAAAAGAAGACAGCGTCAGAAAAAATACATGCCTGTATGAGGACATGGTGAACTTGGATGGCAAATGAATGCTGGGTTGTCTGCCGTTCGGAATAATTTGTGCAGTTTGGAGGATGGTTCCATCGTGAAAACATGATAATGTCAAATTGGCTCTCTCGGAGGAAATTGAAGCAGGGTCATTGCCTTCCTCCGCACATTGTTCCCAGGAGGAAAAAAATGATTTTAAGTTTGGAAGAAGTATTTTTTTGTATTTATTCTGTTTATCATTCTTGATGTGAGGTGATGTTAAAACACTCTCTCTTCAACTGCATTCATTAACATTTTACAAATATAATTGCTTGAACCAGCAGTTATATTTGGCAAAGTGGCTGTTAATACTACATACTATCTATAGTAAATATACAGTCCTTATTATCTTGATGATGTGTTAATTTTCTGATGAGAGGCAAACTCTTCAATGGATCATTTATACGGATGCCATTTTCTTACATTAATTCAACCAACAACAGAACTAGATGTATCTAGTTTTCAGTAGAATTGATACTGTCATGGCAACATTTGCACCTCTCCTCCCTGTTCCCCCTCCATTGCTCCTCCTTATGCCCTGTTGGCACTGACTAGAATTAAGCAGGGACCTCGTGGGATTTAAGAATTTACCACCCATGTCTGTGTTTAGTGTGGGGCACTCGGTTAGAATAAACATAGCCTCTGTTTCACTCATTTACTGACCAAATCCCGAGGATTATCTCAATTGTAATGGGTCTCCATGCTGAGTAGCTGGATGAGTCTTTCCAATTTGCACCCAAAATGGTCTTATTAATATTTTCCACTGCACTCAACCAACTGTTAGAAACAGCAAGAAATACACTGAGATGCCACATTACACAGAAGCAATTCTGTTTGGTGTTTTGTCCAGAATTTCCTGTTGTCGAGATATGGTGGATATTATAATTTCAAGGCCCACAGGCAATACTAACACCCTGCATATATGATACTCAATGTGTCTGCTGCACACCTGCTCCTCATGTGCAAATCACTGCCCTGCTACCTCTGAGCCTAGCTCCACTACAATGCCTCATCAAGCAAAGTAAAGACTATAAACTTAATTATGCAGTGAACAGTTATGTTTATTATGTAACAGGAAATGGGTAAATACAGCATGAAATAACATTTCCCCACAAAAAATATCAAATGCTGCTTTGGCATTTATTATGGCTGGTACACACTCATTTTTACATTATAGTTAAATTTTAACAGATTATGTAAAATAGACAGATTATGAGCATTAAAGGTACAGTTTGTAACACTCTTATGCTCTTTCTACCTGAGAGTACGAAGAGATAGGTAACATCACTGTCATGTCTGTATGTTAACTAAAGTCGTGAGGGGATTAGCTTAGCCAATAGCATAGAGACTGAAAACAGAAACAAGCCTAGTCTGGCCTAGCTAGCCTGTTTCTGTCCAAAGTTAATACAATACACCTATAAATTTACCAATTAACATGTTGTGTATATCAGCTAATTCGCACACAAAGAGAAATGTAGAAATTACAATTTGCCATTTTTAGGGAACCACTCCTTGTTCCCTGGCAAGTGCCTGGCCACTGTTTGCTAATAAAGGCTTCCTCATTAACAGACCCCAGGCAGTTCTAATTGGCAGCCAAACCTCCTCCACTCTGGTTTTGAACACCGGAGCCCCCCAGGGCTGTGTGCTCCGCCTCCTGCTGTTCAAGCTGTACACCCACGACTGCCACCCTAAACATGAAGAGAACTCTGTTAGTAAGGTTTGTAGATGACACTACCGTCATCGGCCAGATTACCAAACAACAATTAGTCTTCATATAGAGAGGAAATCAACAACCTTGCAGAGTGGTGCTCGGAGAATAACCCACTGCTCAACGTTGGTAAAACCAAGGAGCTGATTGTTGATTTTAGAAAAAAGGAGGGAAAGACTCAAAACACTGTCTACATCAATGGAGCTGTGGTGGAGCAAGTCAACAGCTTTAAGTTCCTAAGCATGAGCATCACAAACGTTCATAAACGGCTGTATTTCTTAAGGAAACTTAAGAAGGGCAAAATTCCCTTGCCAAGTTCTTGTCAACTTTTACAGAGGAGCAATAGAAAGCATCCTGACCTCAAACATTATAAACTGGCATGGGATGTGTTCAGCACAGGACAGGAGGGCTCTACAGCGGGTAATTAGAACCTTCGAACATCATTGGCATCCGTCTACAGAGCATCAGTGATATTGGTGAGAAGAGGAGCCTGCGAAGAGCTAAGGGGATATTAAAAGACAATAACCCCCTCAGCCACAACCTGTTCACCCTGCTGCCGTCTGGAAAGAGATACAGAAGTATCAGCTGCCAAATCACCAGACTTCTAAACAGCTTCTGTCCTCTGACTGTGTGACTCCTTCATTCCTCCTCCACCCTCAATATATAATATAGTTTATTTTGTGGTTGTTCATTGTCTTTGCTGTGTAGCAAATTGGGACTACAAGTAGTAGTAGTGCAACCCTGGTGTACAATGACAATTAAAAACCTGGTAACCTTGCACCCTTGTAAATACATTTGTCAATGTTGTATCACTCTTTGTGTCTGCTTTCCTTTACATCCAGGCTAAGCTAAGCTAATGACAGACATGAGATTGGTACTAATCTCCTCAACTCTCAATAAAAATTTGAATAGGCATATTTGCCCAAATGTCAAACCACTTCTTAAGCTAGTAGATAAACAATGAAACAATTAGAGTTTTACTAATCAACGATTACTGTAACAAATTAATTAATACTCTATACTATGTATTTGTATCTGTTGTAAAATATTTGTACAAAACTGGATGTTGGTGGAATAATGTTTTGTTTCAGGAATGCTTCTATTACACTACTGCACATTACACTGTTCTACAGTTCATCTAATAATACAGTAATTAATAAATAAAGTATTACACGGCCCCAGAGCTTTCTGAGCGGTCAGCCTATCACATATTGTAACTACATAGTGTACCTCCGATAGAGGCATTTGAACTGGCTTTTTAAGGTCATTCTGTTTAAACTTAAATATTTAAAATACTTACACTACAGTGTGGGGGTGGGTGGGAAAGGGGGATAGTAGTTTCTATCATACTTTGGGTCATATTTTGGGACAACTTTAGATTTACACTTAACATCATGTAATTGGGGACTTCTTGTATAATTGGGGACACACTTGGTGTACCTCATTTGATTTCAGTGTATCTGCAGAGAGCACAGTGTAAAATGGCCTTTAGTTGTGATGGTTGAGATTAGGGTAAGGGACTATTATGCATGATGTCATTGAGGTTCCTCACAACGATAGAAGTACAGGTGTGTGTGTGTGTGTGTGTGTGTGTGTGTGTGTGTGTGTGTGTGTGTGTGTGTGTGTGTGTGTGTGTGTGTGTGTGTGTGTGTGTGTGTGTGTGTGTGTGTGTGTGTGTGTGGAGAAAGATTTCAGAGAAGAAACACTCAATGGGAAGGTGCCAGCAATCAACTTTATCCCTTATGTTTACAAAGATCAAAAAAGGTCCTGACCTAATTTTGACTTTGCCCCTAATAAGCTTCTCTACCAACCATGGGATCAAACAGATCCAGACGTTTACTGTCTCTGCTCAGAATATTTTTTATTGGACTAAAGTAAGTAGAGAATGTGTCATCGTGAATTTAAAATCATTATCTTTGTGTGTAGTATGCACAAACGTAAATCTTAGAGAGGTCAGTCTGCTGCGAGACACAGCAGAAGGCTTCATTGCGCGCTGACTGTGTTTACAACAGACACACACATATGGTCATACACAAATACCTTGTACCGAAAGCAACAACACAGACACACACTCAGGGACAATAAACCGACCAACTGTCCCGCTGTCTATTTAGCAATGTTGGGTTTTGTCCACTGTAAAAGAGGCAATATCTTAGGCCAGTCTGCCGGACAAAAGGCAACAGAAGTCCAGGAGGTGGGCAGTCAGACTGTTGTGTTCTGTTAATAATGGGGAGGAGGGTGCTGGCATTCAACCTCATGGACCAGGGCCACAGAAACAGATGTGAAGGAGGGAGCTGGTTGATGGGGTGGTGGTGATGGTGATGGTTATGTGTGGGGCGAGCAAGCTGGGACCGAGAGTAATTTGATGGCAGCACAGAAGATAAGAATTAGAAAAGAAATAGGACATAAAATAGACGGTAGTCAAGCAGAGATATGGAAAGGTAATGCAGGGCAGGGAAGGGGAAATGATAGTAGCAGCTGCTAAGCAGCCAAAAATGAGAAAAAGTAGGAAGAGCGACTGTAAGTTCGGAACAAGAATTGGGAAAGAATCAGCTAATATATTGTTGTTTTAGAGAAATAACGCAGGCTTACATTTAGACGGAGAGAGAAGAAACTGGGCTGAGTGGGAAAGAGAAAGCAAAGAGCGGCGAAGACGTGAAAGGGGTCTTTGTTTCCCTTAGGGCTCTGTTATGACGCCAGAGTCCAATCCATTCATTCTAAATGGCAACGGCGGTGAGCCCACACACACACACACACACACACACACACACACACACGTAGCGTAGATGACAGAGCACAATCACACCTCTCTCCCATTCTCGCTGCTCTCATCTCTCAGCTCATCTTGTACCACTTTCAGCCCCCCCCCCAGCTACTGCCATTTCAGATAAACACACTTTCACACACACACACACACACACACACACACACACACACACACACACACACACACACACACACACACACACACACACACACACACACACAGACATAATCAGCAGATAGTTCTCTTGGTGTGGCGAAATGCCTCCTCGCAGCCTTATCTTCTTATGCAACGCTGTGTAATAGTGTGACCATTATGGAGCAACCGTGGTGATGGCTGCACTGGGTTAGTGGGAGCAAAACTGGCAGCAATCCCGTATGCCTCCATCGCTTTGGCTTGGCCTATTTTCTCTCCTTTTATACTCCTTTGCTGTCTCACAATCATTTAGCCGCTTGCTGTCATTAAAGTCTGAGGCACTTACATGTATACGCGTTATTATTGAAGTCAGAGGCTCTTATCGGGAAAACAGTTTTAGTTATTTGCTCTCATTTAAATAAGAGGCACTTTATAAGCAGCACTTTTGCCGACACTTGCTTATCTGCATTATCAGCGTAGGATGAGAGTGACGCAAATTGTGGGATCAGATCTGTGTGGATTGTTGCAATCATTCCGCGCATACTTGTGCAATTTCATGCAAAAGCAAGGATTTAAAACATGTTAACCAACACACGACACACACACACACACACACACACACACACACACACACACACACACACACACACACACACACACACACACACACACACACACACACATACAGAAATGCACGTTAACATGAAAACCTTCAGAAGCAATAAAAGGATAGTTGGTAACACTCTCTGACCTGCTACCTCACTGTGTGCTCCCTGCTTTGGCTGTCAGATGCGGTTAATGAGAATCTGTCTACTCTGGTAGACCGGTGTGCCTATGGAGAACAGCCCGCTGGGACACACACACTGGTACATATACACACGCACAGACACTCGTATAGGACCCCGAGAGCCCTGGCATCACACAGAGAGGGACCTGCTGGCCTATTGTGGATCCCCGTGGCACAGGGATCACCTCATATCCCCACGACAACCCAGCACACAGCAGGCTACTTCGAGCTAAAAAAAAAACACACATGCATGCATACACACAGTCCTTTGCATTTGTAAGCACGCATTTTAATGTATTTTTTGCACACGTCCTTTCTCTTCAGCTCTCGTTTTCGTAATCACAGTTCTGCCCCCCACACCCCCTTTACACCCCCACGTCTCCTTAATTTTCTCACTCTCTCTCTCTCTTAATCCCCCCCTAAAATTCATCTTGCTAATGCCCCCATCATCCAAACACCAGCAACCCCCCACCCCATTTCTTAACGGCTTCTGCTCTCCCATTCAGCCGGGCTTGTCCCCATGTATTCATAGAGATCACTGATGGAGTGGGGAGTCTTTGTGAGCGGGTCAGCCTTCTATAACCCCCCCTCTGACCCCACCTTCAACTCAAACACACACACATTCACACACACAAACACACACTGGATCCTTCTCACTTGCCATATGGCATGGGCAAGGAAGGGCTAACAAAAGAGAGCTAAAGAGGTGTCAGAGAGGTGTGTGTGTGTGTTGCATCCAAAGAAGGCTAAGCAGCCAGCCATGGGGCAGGGTCCAATAGATGAAATTGATTCCTGTTTAGTTTTTTTGGATGCCGAAAGGAGAGGGAGGGGACTTTCCACCTTTTCTTCCTGCCGTCAAACTCATTGGCTCAATGAAGAGTAATGAGAGGAGGTCCTGATTGGAGCACAATGGGGGCACACTTGATGGACTGTTGAGCAATGCAGATCTATCTTCATCACACGAGTGGATTTGTTGTTGACAACAATGCCAGCATCGTCACTGTGTCATCATTCTGATTTATGGCATCACAATGTCGTCATTGACACCATCTTCATCCTCAGTCTTCATTCTTATAGTGTGGTGTAAGAATGGCACCTGTCTTTAAAACCCAGTCACCATTTGTCTCCAAAGGAGAGTTTTATTCAGCTTACTTTTGGTATATTTTATTCATTTTCACGGGTTATTTGCTGAGACCGAGGAATACGATGACACTTCACTGAAGTAAAACAACAGCAAACTGTAAAATGATCAACCAAATGTTAGTTGTGCGCTCACTTTCAGTTTTACCTCCAAATAAAGTGGTTTAGATGATCTGACTAAACTGCTTGTTTACATTCTGATCATCTGATCATTGTCTTTTTGGCCCATCTGACTTGTTTGTGGCAATGTTGCTGTGTTCCAAGAACTGAGCCGTTACTTTGTTGAGTAAAATTTTATAATGACTGACAGAAATAAAGGACAAAACTACAAAATAACATCTCAAGTAAATTTTTTTCAATTGCTAACAAGCACAGTGAAGACACTTTTTTCAAAACACTTCACACAGTCTACATTACAAACATGCATCTTGGCCAAACAGTTAATCTCGTCTCCAAAACTCACTCAAACCACCAAAACACTTAATACATGTCTCACTCATAACACCTTGACATAAAAAAAACACTAACAGAAAGCATTACATATATCATGAACTTTTATCTTTGAAGTTAAATGACATTACCCATACATCAGTATTTCATTATGAAAGAGGAATGACACCATTGTACCTTATTGACTGTACCTTAGTATGTGTAACAAGAATGAATCAGAAATGCAACAATATTCTTTATGTCTTAAATAACCGTACATAAAGTAATTTACTTGCAAAATAAAGATTTAAAATAAACAAACAAAAAAAATCTTAAATTTCCGTTTACAACATGGTCAATAATTATGGCCCTTATCTCATCAAAGACAACCGCTCTTGGTCTTCCTCTCCTTTGTCCTCTGCACATTCTCCCTGCCACAGCAACCTGTCTTAAAAACAGAATAAAAACAAGACATCTTAGAAGTCTTTTAGCTGAAATAGCAATCAGTTGGGGAATGATTTGTATTTCATTTTTTTTGTAAATATTCTCCTGAGATTTTTTTATATATTTCAATACAGTTTCTTCAAAAATGCAAGAAATGTGCCATCATTCTGTTTTGACCGTGTTTCAAACAGTTTTTGAAAACACTGTGATAGCATTTGAAAATGTGCTGCAAATATATAGTGCTTTGCAGGTGGGGGAGTATGAATGAGAAAAGAGTCCATGGTTTTTGGAAAATGTGGTCATTGAATGCATTTTGTGTAGAAACAATGAAAAACGATTCAAAGTTTGGTCCACACAGACTTCTGTTTCACCCACTGTGTGAAGAATTTTGACAATGTGACTCTGACGAATGCATGTGAGCAATTGAAAATAAAACTGTGTTTTATCACATGAAGAACATTTACATCATCTACAATTTCTAATTATGTTTTCAAACATATGGAAGAACAAACATCTATATGCCCGTATCGAGCCGCCACATTGCACTCCTATTGTTGGACTTTCAATGGACAGTTTTTTTTAAACATTGTATTCCAATCGATGCAGAGAAACCAGATAATGTCTTTTTTATTCTATGCATTCTTCTTCCTTTTCAAAACATGTTACCCGCAATGCAACCCAACCGCCAACAGTAAACCACATGTTAACCTTTCAGCTTCAACATACTACGCAAAAGGTTGACTGTGGTGTCATTATAGTGACGGTGGGAGCTTCTGCCCAAACAGCAAAAATATGACAAGAAGCAATTATACTATTTTGAGCATCTGCAGGAAAAAACATGAAAATAAGCAACAGTTTCCAACAAGTTCATAAGACATGTTAAGACACAAAAGTCCTCTTTAGCTAACATAATAAATGCATGATACACGTGCATTTTTTATTCTTGAAAACCGAACAAGTAAGCTCTTAATAAATTTGAACAGAAGAAAATGCATTGAACCAATCATTGTTTTGTTTAAGTTAAATATTTATCTGCATTTCTGCACAGCAACATAGCATTAAACTGCTGTATTTCAGTGGTGCCTTGGGAAAAAAACACTTTAAGGGTGCTTCAGGGTTTTAAAAAGTGTTGGTACTACTTTCATCATACCTTTTTTCTGTTCTCTTGAGGAAAATAGTCATTGTTTGTATTTTGCTGCTCAGATAAGCTGAGCAAACATGCCTGAATCCCACCTACAGGAGAGCAAAGCGCGTATGTGTGTGTCCACAGCGGGGCAAGCCTCATGCCCTATTTCAGTCAGGCCTGATATGATCAGACGTCAGATCGTGAGCTCCTCGTCTCTCTCTGGCCCTCGGAGTTTCTGCTCCGAGGTGAGAAAAGGTCTAAACGCTGACATAGTGCAAGAGTGCCTTTGATACCCAGCTGGCACCTCAAAGATACAGATCCACCGGAAACAAGCCTTAACAAATCTAGCATTTGAAACACAAACACAGAATAATATTACATTGAAAGAGAATGAGAAATTGCATAAAAGAAGGGAGGAAGGTCAAGTGGGCTTTAACATTCTAGGTCCATGGAAATGCTCTGAAAGGTACATAAATACATAGAGAGGATGCTGTTGTGTCGTCACTTTGAAAGAGCTCAGGCAGGTTGTGACGCAAGGTCAACAAGATTACCTTTTGGAAATCTCCTTTGAAAATGATCATTTCTCATCACGACATATTTTGCTACCTGTAAATAAATAGGAAAGGTCTTTAAGGAGTAACCTCACTCTTAAATGTCTTCTTTAAGCTATAATGTAAATTATTTGACTGTACTTTGATGAACCACATCAAAGCTGGTGTTAATAGTAACATTTCTCACCCAATTTATAATATTTTTTTTCTTTAAATAGAACAAATACAAATTTGTACCCCTTGCAACACCACTTTTTTACAAGCTGCTGAAGCATGCTAGTCACCAGCTCTGACTTTCATGTTTGTCGAAGCTGCTCAAGACTTTTGTCATACGGAAGCGGGCATGGTTTCATCTCTCAGAGAAGGCCAAGGTAAGGGCATTTTTTGTATTTAATTATGCAGTGGGTGGACTTAAGCCCAAACCTGGAAGTGAAGTAACAATTTAAATTATTAAAATGTAATAAAAAATCTCTCCATTTAAAACCTTTTACGGCATTGATTTGCCCTATCTATGCAATTTCATCGGGTCCACACAGCAGCTAAGCACATGATGTGTCTCATCATGCACACAGATGAGGCTGCTGGTATAATTATCCACAGGATGCTCAGTAGGAAACCGACTGGGGGACTGTGGCTCAGTGGTAGAGCAGTGTCGTCCTTCAATCAGAGGATTGGCGGTTCAATCCAAGGCTCCGCTAGTCCGCATCTATGTCTCCTTGGGCAAGACACTAACCCCAAATTGTAGCCTTCGGTGCATGAATGGCTGCTGGGTAGGCAGCACCTGATGGTAGCCCCTGCCATCAGTGTATGAATGTAGAGAAAGAAATGTGGGGAAAAGAGAAGAAAAAAATCGTGTTATTCAAGAGGAATGGCAGACTTCAGATCAGCTCATCATCACCTGAGATAGGTATTTTTCTTCCCATTTCTTATACATTTCACCCACATCATGCTATTTAAATAAAAACATGCTATTTACATTTTGAACAGTCTGAAGTAGTTTGACTCCCACACTCTTAACTTAAATTCAAAGCACACAGGTGAAAAGAATAGGAATCAAAAAGGATAAATTAGACTTCTTCCAACAAAAAACAGACATTCAACTTGTTTGGCTAACATAGGCCACATCCACACTAACCCGTTTTCAAATGAATCCGCATATCTTTTGCTGCGTTTGCACCGAGCGTCCACACTACACAGCGTTTTAGGCCTGCGAAAACGAAGGAGTTTGAAAACGCTCCTGAGGACGGATAAGTTTGAAAACGCTGCGTTTTACTGATAGTGTGGATGACGGAAAACGAAGCAGTTCAAAAACTATGACGTAGGCACCGGCGTTCGCTATTTGATTGGTTCTTAGCAGTTACAACATGTCATTCCCTGATTCGTCACCCCCTTACCACGTGACCCTTTTCCGGAAGAGAACAACAACAACAGCCTTGATACCGATCGACTACCAGGTTAATTCAACATGGATAATGTGGTATTTGTTACAAATGTTTGTACATAGATGTTCAAGCATGTATGGACTTAGGACCCAGGGGAACATAGGTGATGCTGTGAGGTGAGGTGAGGCTTCCTGTTCACTCATCTTCCCCATTCTCACACTTTTTTCTCTTTGGTCATTCCCTTCTTCCCTCTTACTCAATTTAAACAATCACCTCTGTCAGAAAAATATGTTGTTGTTTTCACATATATGCTTCATCTATCAGAAGCTCCAGATAATTTGTTAGCAGTATACACAAACATAAAGTGTCTGACTGTTGAGCTTTATGTCCCCTAAACTGTGACTGAAAATAGTGGTGCACACACACACACACAAACCCACAAATCACAGGTCTCATTTAGTTCCCTTTCTATGTTTTAATTAGAGCTGAGGCAGGCTAATCACATCCTTAGTAGACAGCATCACTAATGAGACGGAGAGGGAGGAGCTGAGAGAGATACACATAATTGAGAGGAGCAAAGAATAAGGATGGCGAAGGGGAAAGTGGCAGGGAAAAAAAGAAATAAGACGAAGAAGAAGAAGAAGTTGTTAGGAGTAAGTAGATTAGACGGAAGGAAGCAGGGAAAGGGAGTGAGAGAGGGATGGATATGTGCTACAAAGAGAAGAGAGGAATCCAAATAAGAAAGAGGGAGAGGTGGGTGGATGAAATAAATAGGGACCATGGAGAGAACGAAGCTTGAGCTGACAACAAACGGATTGACTCAAAGCGAGAGACGGGTCTGGAGAGACACCGAGAGAGAGAGGGAGAGAGGGGGAGATGGACTTAGAGGAAGCAAACACAAAACAAGAAAAAAGCAAAGGAAACTTGTAACGGGATGGTGAGAGAGAAGCCTGCGAGAAGATAATGAGAGTCCCATACCTCCCACAAAGCCAGCCATGTCTGCCACAACCCCCCCCCCCCTCTCCGTCTCTGGGGTTGCTCCTTTCATGCTGTCACCCTGTGAGTGTCTGAATAGCCTTTTATTATTCAACAGTCTGGGCAGGTCGCGGGGGTCATCGCACGGCCCACCCGCCTGCCACCAGCAAACATCCAAACACTCTCCAACGTGACCCCCGCGCATTCTCGCACGAGCACACAAAGGAGAAGTGAAGCTGATTTGGGGACGCAAACTCACACACAAAACTGTGAAATGGCGGCTGGTGAGCACCTCAAAGCTGTGCTACCTTCATCTACTGCGAGCTGACAACGCGTGACGGTCCCCGATGCATTCATTATAACACTTGTCCACCCCTTAGTAGCATATGATATCTATCTGTCCAATGCATCCGCAGCGCTGGGAGCTGTGGCTTGCGTTGGGGCGTTGGTGCATTGGTGCGAAGGTATACGTCTGTTTGTGTGTGACAGCAAGAAAACAGAGATAACAGTAGCCCGGTGGTATCAGCTCCATCTTATCTGCTACACAGCCAGAAGCAGGTATACAAGCTAATTGGAAAGTGCCAGACACACAGCAGACTGGTGGAACACACACTCACCCTTCCAGCGAGCCAGGCAGACAAGAGAATTGGCAGCCGGAGAGAGAATAAGAGAAACAAGGCAGAAACAATTGATGGGAGAGAGCGGAATGATACAGCGAAAAAATGAGACAAAAGGAAGAAGAAGTGGAGGTAGGAAAGACAGAACAAGAGATGGAGATAGAGATGGAGATAGAGACGGGGGAAATTGCAGGGGAAAGACAGCAGAACGCCCAGATTGGATATCACCAAGACAAACGGTAAATAAGGCACAGTTCACTTCTGAGATACCACAGGTATTGTGCCTGTTCTGTCTGTAACTGTATTGTCAGCGCTGAGCGAAGGCAACATAGGAAAGCAAACAGCATCTCCTGCATTACTCTACAGTGCGCGGTTCTTTCCACTCCACTTGGTAATGAGTCACTCTATCAGATCCGCTCTCAAATGCCAGGCCCGGCATATTTACAATGTGACATCTCGTCCGAAACACTTCCCCTGCGATGTGTTTGCAAAAGATGTCACAGTCTATCCCCCAAAGAATAATCAGCCCCAGGCCATAAAACATACATCAGAGAAGTTCACACATACAGTCGTGGCTAACGTGGATCAAGCCGTTGCACTTTGCACTGTTTTCAATTATGACTCTACTTGTGCTAACTTTGCACTCGCCACCTCACCTGTCATAGGTAAAACTTAGACTTGCACAAAACTAAACTGTGGTCCTTTATATCTGCTCTCCTTCTCATGTGGAGCTTTAGGATCTTTCCTGTGTAGGATAGAAACCTTGTATGTGCAGAACTGTTACTTTTTTTTATTTTTTATGTTTTAACAGTGCCTCATCAAGTTAGTATTGTGTCTTCATATAAGGTTAGATAATTGCATGTGTGTTAGCAGAGGCGTGTGTACCCAGTGCTAGCCCGAATATAATTGCGGAGGAATAAAACACAGTGGGGCATCAGTTCTGCTCGGTGGAACTCTCTCTTGACACAAGTCAATTTCAGCACATCCTATTGGCTGTAATCTTTGTCCATCATACAGTACCTGCATTAACTTAAATCTGCATACATCACAATACAAATAAAGATTTATTTCTCACAATTGAGAGCACATCTTTCATATATGTCAACAATGTGTTATTATACAATTAATATTTTACCAAAATCAAACTCAAATGGAGAAACGATGTTTTTCACGTGTCAAGATTTGTGTTTTGTCTGACTGATTAGAATGGCCGCATCTGAGGCAGCAAGTACATCGCATTACGTTAGCTAGCTATCCTCAGCAAACACTTCCATCTAGAACCACAATGGTAACAGATAACAGCAACTGCACTCTCTCACCCTGCACAAAGTCCACGGCACTGTGAAGCAGTGAGGTCTGGGCAAGGGGTGCCGTAAAGCTCCTGGACGAACTAACAAGCCACCTTCACCCCAGGTCTTTCCAAGCCGGAAATAGTGCCGGCAGTCTTTTAAATAGTTCTAATAGGTTAAACATTTGTATAACCAACAGACAGAGATTAAAGAAAAGAAAAAATGTAAATGACAAAATATGGAGATTCAAGGTTTCCGAGGTTCTGGGCGCGAGGTCGTACAGAGCGAGCCGATTGCTTGGCCACCAGAACTGCTGCTTGCAGTGTTGTTGGCAATATCTAATCGCGTGTTGACTCCAGGAGAGTGAAGAAGAGTTTGGTTGTATTGTTAGCATATCCAGAATTCAGCATAAGGGATCTGCAGTCAATGAGCAACAGCCTTTAAAGGAGGTCATGCTGGACTTATTCCACAAAGCCCTGAAGCCCCTCCCTGATGCTACAGAGAGCTATTGCTTGTTTATTTAAAGTATATTATAAAAGAGCATATCACATGTCTCCATCTTTACACCCACCAAGTGTGAAATAGATGAGATGATTAGTTCTCAAGAAATACAAAGGACTTACACACATACAGACAGACCTGATACACTTTCTTTATAGTTAGATATAATGCTCACATTGAGTGTTGCATGATTGAATTGGACTTTGCTTTTCTATTTGTAAAATAAAATACATTTAGCATGCTAACATCAGGAGGAAGAACAGGAACAAAACAGTGAGTGCCCTGTTTTCTTTCTTTTTAATAAATTGAGCCGCTTTCCCTCAAAACGTCTGTGCACGTCCCTGCTTCACATTAATCCACTAAAGGATGTCTCGCAGAGCTGTATTTCCATTTGTCAGTCTTTCAATCATCATCAAGTCATTATGATGCATTCTCTCCCAATAAATCATCAGACCCTGAGCAGGCATTGCACAGGCTAGAGGCAGGCAAGGAGTTGTGATAATGGTTATTGATTATTGCACTGGCACACTGTGTCCTGTCTTGTTTTGATTACAGATGAAAGCCACAGTCCATCTGATGCTGCCTGGTGTGCTCACTGAAGAGGAATGTTTGGGAAAAAGATGTTAAAGTGAAGGTACTTATTGCTATATATAAAAGTCATCAAACTGGAAATAAAGCAGGTGTTGATGATGATGCCGTGCATGTGGGAATTAATTTAGCTTATAATGATGGCTGCTTGTTGCTAAAAAAGGAGAAAATGCAAAGGGCATGATAATCAACAAAATGTGCTTGTATGTATTCTGATTTTCCTGTTTTCATATTGCAGGCGTAATTGTGTGTAACCTGACTTTGCTTGCACTCTCCCTTCCTCAACTCGGCTGCCTTTGATGAGGCCCCTGGGAACGATGGTTTGCATTCAGCAACATGCTGTTTTCCTGTTTCAGAGTTTGTTGAAACTAAAACCATGAGAGAGCCTCCCTGCCATTTGCTTTTTCTTTGGCACAAGAAAAAGCTCTGATGTGAATTAATTGCTTGTTAGCTGAGAGCAGCCAATAATACCGCCCAGCAGTGATGGAAACTTGACAAGACTTGTCTGATGATTAGCCACAGTGATAAACGTGTCGACAATTCATGTTCTGCAGATTATTTTATAAGGCAGAATACAAATGACTTTTAATGACTGAAACAAAGCATTTTCTTTACTGGATGAACAAGTGTAAGCTTATTTTTGCAGTTTGTTGAGTTTCTGCTACGTCCCTATTCATTTTACATTTAAATTAAACATGTCTTGACATTTATTAGATCTTTTTCTCTTCATGAAACCATTATGGTATTAAATAGATTGGAAATAATTGGCCTCAAGGTTAATAAGCGTGGATTATCCAACAGTTTAGTTTGTAAATGACAGGCTTTGAAGGTTAATCTATTGGCAAATTCTCCCATATCTCCTGGAGTGATTGGCAGTAATCAGACAGTAACCTAATGTTATGACTACACTCAGACAAGGCGATAAAATCGATGAAAGGCAGGGGGATTTGCGTTAATTGTCAAAAGGATACCCTCCGTGATATGTCATTTCTCCATCCATCTTTCGTTCTCTCCATCCATCATCCCTCAGTGAACTTTTCCCATATTTTGTTCATTTTGTATTTTCTCGTCTGTCTTACCAGTCATCCGTTGCGAGTGTTCCTCCCCTTCCCTCTCCCTCTGCAACTCGCTGCCTGCTGAGCTGATTGAACATTTGCTGTTCGCTGTTTGGATTCAGTCCCAAATCCCCCTGCATAAACTTGAAACACCATGTTAAGCATTCCTCACTAGAGTCCAACAGCTTGTGAAATATACGGTCAATTTGTTCATGTTTGCAACAACGTTTCCTCTGAGCAAAGAAATGATTGTGTAAAACCACTTCATCTCCCTACTTTGAATAACCTTTTCCAAGGTCTATTTACTTTTTCTTTTTTTTAAAAAACCAAATCAAGAGGAGCCCAGGTGCGACTAGGCTGCTGTATAACCAATGGATACTCCAGAAACTGCATGCACGCACACACATACATGCAGGGAACGCAAGCCACAACCTAAGCAGCAAACACAAAATGGAGCATCCCAGCGGTATGGAGGTTGTCACAAATCAATCCGGAGGTGTGTTTTCATTAAGCAAAGGTGAGAAGTGGAGTGTGTAAATGGGAGTGGAAAGAGGTTTTAATCATGAACATCAGAGGGGCCAGAGGGTACACCGGAGAACTCGCCATCTCTTTTTTTCTTATCTTTGCTCCCCTCCTACGCCTCTCCCTCCCACACTTCCCCTTCATTTCTCTTCACTTGACGCTCTCAATCCCTTCTTTGTCCCCCTTGTTTCTAACTCCACGCTCTCTTCCAACCCCACCATTTCCCCCTTCCCCTACCTTTTTAGCACCGCCCTCCCTTTGAGCAGCGACTTCTGCACTTCTTGACCCCTCCACGCCCCTCCCTTCCACCTCCCTGCGTCTACCCCCCTTCGTCCAGGCTTTTTATTCAGCCCCATCATATTTCAACTTTTGCCTCCACCTTTCCACGCTCCCGGCTCTTCATCATCCCTCTCCTGTTCTTTCCCTCGCTCCTTCAACCCTTTCCACCCCACTCTATCATCCCCCCCCCATCCATTTTCCCATTCCACAGCTGCCAGCTCTCTCTCAGAACCACAGGAACCGTAAATCTGGTGCAACCCCAGGAAGTGGGTCACGGGGGACACTTAAACATGTAACACTCTAGTGAGGTCCTAACCCCTTTGCCGGAAAATCGCTTCTAGAGTGCATGTGCATGTGAACACATGCACACTTACTTGAGCACACACACACACAGTTTTATGGAGGTCTGGGCTTTAAACAGTACAGTCTAAGTATAGGTCTGTGTTATTACAGCTCATGTTCCTACCTCTAATCAATCCAAGTTGTTAGGATTTGTGGGCAGTGGAAACAACGAGGTCTTTGTGTCACCCAGACCAGGCATTACTGCAGCACTTTCCCTTCTCGTGGTTTCCTCCTATATGAACCCACACCCATCAGAGTCGGGTGTGTGCAAGCTAGGCTCTGGAGCTAGTTATGTTGTGTTTATACGTGTGTGTGTGTGTGTGTGTGTGTGTGTGTGTGTGTGTGTGTGTGTGTGTGTGTGTGTGTGTGTGTGTGTGTGTGTGTGTGTGTGTGTGTGTGTGTGTGTGTGTGTGTGTGTGTTTGTGTCTCCAAGGGTTTCTGGTTTGAGTTAGGCTGTGTGCTCTGTGGCTGATGTCGCTATTTGTTCTGCTTCTTTAACACTATTACTTACGAGCTAACATTTCCTAATTCAAACAAGATGGGAAAACATGCAAAACTCTTTGATTTCTTCTTGAGTCCACCGAGGCAACACATGCATGACCTCAACCTCATTATAAGTTCTTAATCAAACCTCTCTGCTGGAGAGAAAAAACGTCCGTCTTTGCATCAATCAAAAGCGGTTTCCCAGCAGTCTTAAGTAGCGCAAATACAAATGTTCCAATACTGTTCACACACCAGTCCAGTGACACGTTCAAAAAAGCAGCTGTCACTGTGTGTTCAAAAACGGATATCTTGGTGATGATGGTCGCCCTGGTGTGTAAAAAGCTTGGCCTGTCCTCATTACCAGCCTGACACACATGTTCTGTCAAAGAAATTGCACCAAATGGGACCAATTCAGTTTGGATGTGCCGCATCTCCGAAAGAGTTCCTTTTTCTAAAACACTAATCTCTGGGCCACAAATTAGCTGTCAGTCATCAGCTGCAGACTGACATCGTATCGGGGAAAAAGGCAGTTTCCAACAAATCAACAACATGTCAATCAAACACACAAACACATGCTTGGCTATTGACACAAGAAGGCGCACACTCGCAGGCCGACACATGCGTGAACACACACACACACACACACACCGATGGTTGTGTCTTATTTGTTATAGCACTCAGACTAAGAGGCTCTAACTCTGTTTTCTCCATTAATTCAAGGTGACTCCTGCAAGGCATTAGAGAGGATACGGAGCTCAGGGCTCTGAAGATCCCTCCTAATTAATATTCATTTGCAATTCATAATTCCTCACTGAATTGCAATATAGTTGTATAAAGGCTCTCTTATCTCAAAAAGATTAAACCATCTACGAGACAAGGAAATTTAGGCAATTGACACCCATCTCTGCAGATATAAGAGAGTGTCTTGATAGGATATGTAATGACATTGAATATTAAATGAATAGTTATTTCTGCTTTAAGCAAGAAAATCAAAACCAGTGACAATGGATGTATGAGGAGTGTCGGCAAAGATTTGTCAGTTACACGAAAGATGTTTGTTTATTCGATACAGCAACTGAAATGTAAAAAATTGCATTTCAGTTAACCAGCAGAGACTCCAGTGCTTTACAAGTAATGATCTGCATTTTTTTATTTTAACTTTTAAATAGAGCAAGGGTAGCTGTTTTCCCTTGTGTTCTATCTGAAAAATGCCCATTTTTTAAATTTCCTTCTTTAATGAATCGTTCTGATTCATTGAAACTCGGGTTTTACTAAGTTAATATCTGAGATCGAAATGAAGACAGGTGATACATCCAGATGATGTCTTATGACCCCTCAAGATCTAATGCATAGCATTCTTAAGCACTCTATACACCTGGAGGAATTTTACTTTCATTTTGCTATTTTTTGTTTATTCATATTTTTTCTTTTCTTGCCTTGTGCACATGTTTATTTATCGTAAGTGTGCACACACTGTTTGGCAATGGATGAACAGTGAAGAGCAATAGCTTGTTAAGCTATGCAAGGGCATAAACCACAAAAAAGCACAAATTCAACCTGAACAAATTGACTTGATCAGTGTGCTATTATTCAGAATTCTGTACAACTTGAGCCTGCTGTTGGGATATTGATTCTGACAACCAAACACACCCAACAACCACACATTTTGAAGCTGGTAAAAGTTTTAATTAAAGCCTGTCTGGAGCAAAACGACATTTGCATTGCCAACATGCGTGTGCATATTTTTGATGATGTCAGCTGTAAAAGAGTCTATGTATCTGAGATCTAAACATGGTGAATCACTCAAATCTAAGCAGTCAGACGATCAACTAAGTTTCAAAAAACACACACCTCTACCATACCAGACGGAGATGTGTGAACACAGATTTCCTGTGCAATGAGTGAAGTTCATTAGCGCAATTTCAGAAGAAAATGATGCTTGTCTAATCTGACTTGTAGTGATGTCACTGTGTCTCCACATGACAGCAATTATACTGCTGAGTGCAATAAGAAAAAATGAATCATAAATTGCAATAAAGTGTAAACTTACCGAATTAAAAGGTACTAGTGATGTTATGAGGCTGAACTTTATTTACAGTGAGACAGAGAGACAATGGTTCAGTCCTGAGTGCTGTGCTGCTGATTGTGTGTGAAGCCTTTGTGTTTCTCTGTGCCATGTCTTGGTGGGGCGAAGCACCTTGCTGTCATTGCCATTCAGTCATATCTAGTGTGTGTGAGTGTGTGCGCGTGTGTGTGTATGTACACACAAAGTCAGCTAGGTATGAATCAGAGAGAGAGAATGAGGCCAAGGAAAGAATGACTGGATGATTAGACACCCAAACTGCTCCTTCACCTCATGCAAACAAACCCTCCCAAACACTACAACAGAATAGCAAAAAGGAGATTCTCATTGGATTTGACACCATATAAAAAAGGAGAATTCTTCTGGGGGACTGTAACAGCCCAAAACTCAAAGCCATGATAGTTCACAAACGCCCAGTCACCACGGCCCTCAAGAGTAGAATGGAATAGAATAGTAAATGCATTGGTCAACCATATAGTATATCCATGCCAGAGTTAAAATGACACTTTGTACTGGTGCTGCAGAGGAGAGGTATGAATATTTTATACACCTCTCCTAGCGCATAAGTCAGTAAAGTCTGTAAAAAAAGAAGAAGCAATAACAGCCTGTTCTTTTCATTGGGCGCTGGGCTGGGGGACTGGGAGAGCAGTGCAGTAATGCGCCCACTTTAAAGGTGACCAGTCACATTCTTTCTTTGCCCCATAGTTCTGCTTGGGCTATAAATTTGTCAGCCCCAACTGTTGACATCGCTTGCAATATGCTGCGCTCAGATGTGATCACCGCATGCACTGCGAGCAAGGACAAGGCAGTGCTCTCTTTCATGTCTGCTCGCACAGATACACACAACACACACACACACACACACACACACACACACACACACACACACACACACACACACACACACACACACACACACACACACACACAATGGTGACCAACGAGTCATAAAGTAATAAAGCTCTATGGACACCCTAATGAAAGCAAAGAACAGGGGGAGAGTGAAGAAGAGACTCGGATGAATGACAATCATTGCTGTGGTGGGAGTGGTTGTGTGTGTGTGTGTGTGTGTGTGTGTGTGTGTGTGTGTGTGTGTGTGTGTGTGTGTGTGTGTGTGTGTGTGTGTGTGTGTGTGTGGGGGGAGGTATCAACTTCTCCCTCCAGCAGCAGTGAAAGCTCTCTGTTGCTGCTACTCCTCCCCTCTGGAATGGAATCCACCAAATCGCTGCTAATTGAATAAGTGACAATGAACGGGCAGACGAGGCGACAGATGCTCGCGTGCCTTTACAACCGAACCACCGGCATTATCCCACAACCACATTCCTCTTGGTTCCATCTCTATGAGCGCTCCACCTGCTGCTCCTACTGACTTGAGGGGAGGGAGATGGGGTGGGGGAGAGAATATTGCGACGACTGCCATGAATGTTCAGGCCAGACGTTTAATTCACACTATCACTTTATGGCTACGAGGCCTGGACACACTGAGGCAGTGATGAGGAGAGCTGTGCCGAGGCGTTTGAGATGTTTGTTTGTTTGTTTGTTTGTTTGTTTGTTTGTTTGTTTGTTTGTTTGTTTGTTTGTTTGTTTGATTGATTGTTTGTTTGTTTGTTTGTTTGTTTGTTTGTTTGTTTGTTTGTTTGTTTGTTTGTTTATGCTGATCGCATGCATTTTCTGGAGCCGTTTATATCAATGAAAGTATCTTTGTGCAGCAGGAAGCAGGATAAGTTAAACAAATAGTACTTAATCCAAGAGACATGGGGTCTTTGCACCTGCTGCAAAGGATGCATATGTTTAGCTTAATTATGGAGTTCAGCACTTAAAAAAAGAAAACAACATGTTTGTTCGGCTCCTTTGGTTATGTAGCGTGCCTAAATGTATTAAGGCTCCATCTGCTTTTTACTTAGATTATACCCCCTCTATACATTAATTGTTTCATTCTGTGTTTAAGACCCAAGCCCCCCCCCACCCCCTCCAACTCTGTCTCTTTCTTTTGCTCCCTTCTTCCAGAAACTCCGGAGCTGACTTTGTTCTCCAAATGTGATTATCTTCTCTGGGACGCAGGGAGTAATTGCATTAGTGCATTGTGAGCATTTGGAGCTATGGAACTGTCGGGCGCCCGTATCAAACCTGTTTAAATCCCATGCGCACTATGCTAAAACATGTGCACAGGAGGAGTGAATGCAAACATGTTTCAGACATGGCCCAGGCCATGAAAAGACATTGGGGGTGGGAATAAAGGTTTTCCGCCAATTTAAGGGCTCCGGTTTATTTTTTTTAAAAAAGAGAGATTATGGTTGATGTCCGTGCACGTTTGGAATATTTAACAGCCTATTGTTTCCAGGACAAATGCGCTGAAAGCTTTAGAAGCTGTGCAGATGCGTTGCGTTATAAGATCAGCCCACACTGAATAACCTGGGTCGAATTGATAACATCATCATAGTCTTGAGATGTTTGTTTTTTTTGAATTGCATTTCTCCTGCAGACAGTAGCAGCTGGTGGTAAATTATTCATTTGTTTTGCAGATGCAGTATCTATCTATTTGGTAAGGTTAATCATGTTTTTCCAACAAAAAAAGCGTTGCCTGGGGAATGACTTTAGCTACAGAGACCAGTGAGGGAAGCGGGACAGTTCTGGTCTTCTTCAGGGGAAGCTGGTGTTCCTGGAGTTCTGCTCCAGATGGTCACAGTCTCATCTTCAGCTTCTGCTATCGCGTTTTGCTTTGACTATGCATGAGGGGGTTTTCAGTCACCTGTTATTGCAAAAAACTGCATTTTCTATCTCTGTGTGAATGGATCTGGGGAAAGCTGCTTGGTAACTCTACAATCCCCCTCACAGTTGTGTGGGAGTCCGGGGCTCTGCCGGAGTCCTGTTCGGTCGTGCTGGTAATCACCAGGTCCTGGTGCCAAACAGACCGAGCCAGATGGTCTCCAGAACGCACGGTCCCAGTTGTGCCCATTCGTTAAACCTTACATCTCTCTCTCTCTCTCTCTCTCTCTCTCTCTCTGTCTCTGTCTCTCTCTCTCTCTCTCTCTCTCTCTCTCTCTCTCTCTCTCTCTCTCTCTCTCTCTCTCTCTCTCTCTCTCTCTCTCTCTCTGTTACTCTCTGCGTATACGCACTCACATGACTGAGCAAAACGCTTGACCAGGTCTGGTGTGTTTCTGGTTATCAAAAGAAAAGAAAAGAATCCTGCGGGGAGTTTGAAGTGATGTTGAACAGATTTGTGCACAAGGACGGAGCTGTTCCCCGGCGTGACCAACTCTTTAAAGGCATCCATTAGAGTCCGGCTCTCTTTAAAGGCATCCATTAGAGTCCGGCTCTCTTTCAACGCGATTCGCCACACAGCTTACCCGGTTTATACCCACAGACACAGAGGATGAGACGCATGGGAAAATATATATATATCTTGAACATCTACAAGAAAAGTTCCTGTGCATGAAGAAGAGGGTAGTCAGCTGCCACTTTAACGACCACAGGAAGACCAGATTGTGTCTAAAGTCATGGTCATGCTTACACACTAATGCCAACTGAGGCATACCAGTGCGTCAGTGCGTGGTGGCAGCTGGTTCTGTTATATATCAAAAGTGTGCCTGTAGAGGATTGAAAGGTGGTGTCTGACAATGCTGGTGATTGAGGCGACTATATAGCTTTGTCTTGTCAAATGAAAATGTGGACTCTCTGTGTCTCCACGCTGTCTGGGGGGTGAACAGCCCCGAAGCGAGGAGCTCGTAAACCTTCCTGTGGTTTTATAGCAGTGAAAAACGACAAGTTAAGCTTTTTGAATGCATGAGTTTATTGTATTCTCCCCTGTCCATTGTAGGCGCACAGTAGTTACTCTGAAACAGTGGGGAGAGTGAACACACACACACACACACACACACACACACACACACACACACACACACACACACACACACTAACACACTTTCTCTTTCTCTTTCTTCCTCCCCCTCTCTTGCGCCTCCTTCTCTCCTCTCCTCTGGAGTTTGAGTGGCCACCAGCCAGCATTTGATTCAAGAAGCGTTTGTCTTCCCCGGGATGTGAACGTGGGGAGGAGGGAGGAGGGGGTTGTACAACTAGTTGGTTAGAGGCGGGTTATTTTGGGCAAATGTGTGTGCAGAGGCTCCTCAAACGGAGAGAGGGAGCTGATCAGAGCGCACGGAGCAGAAAGGCGCACAGGCTTCATTCTGCTGGTTCTGCTGGTTCTCCTGGTTCTCCTGCACACTGGATGCGCAGCAGATCTGTATGCCAACGGAGGACAGAGAGCTACACATTCTGATGCTTTTTTTTAAATGGAAATTAGAACAACTTGAGTCAGTTTCGTGTTTTTTTTGAGAGACATGCAGCTGCCGATTAAGGGACCAGAGCATTCAGTAAGATACTGGGGTTGACCTGGACAGGAGGAGGAGGTGATCTGTCTGTGACTTCAACAAAAACGCAGGTAAAATGAAGGGACTATTTTTGACAGAAATGTGGAAAGTTCTGGCTGTTCTGACGCTGGCAACGCAACACGTCACCTGTAAGACCGTGAAGTACCAGGTCCACGAGGAGCAGAAGGTGGGCACGGTCATCGCACGCCTGAGGGACGATGTCGTGGACGTCCTCGCTAAACTTCCCAGCTCAGTGTCTCTCCGCTTCCGAGCCATGCAACGAGGGGGGTCGTCGTTCCTGGCCGTGCGGGAGCAGGATGGAGAGATCAGCATCAGGACCAAGATCGACCGTGAGAAACTCTGCGAGAAGAATCTGAACTGCTCCATTCAATTCGACGTGCTGACACTCCCCACCGAGCACCTCCAGCTGTTCCACGTTGAGGTGGAGGTTCTGGACATCAATGATAACGCACCCCAGTTCTCCCGCAGCGTCATCCCCATCGAGATCTCCGAGAGCGCATCCGTGGGAGCGCGCATCCCTCTGGACAGCGCCACGGACCCCGACGTGGCGGAGAACTCGCTCCACACCTACTCATTAGAGCCCAACAACTTCTTCAAGATCGACATCCAGTCCAGGACCGACGGGGCTAAGTATGCCGAGCTGGTGGTGCTGAGGGAGCTGGACCGGGAGGTGCGCTCGGTTTATGAACTTCAGTACACAGCCTCTGACAGGGGCGTTCCCTCGAGAACGGGTTCGACCCTCCTGAAAATCAGTGTGTCTGACTCCAATGACAACAGCCCAGTTTTTGAGAAGTCATCGTATGTCATTAATCTGCCAGAAAACGCACCTGTTGGCACTTTGCTCATCGACCTAAACGCCACCGATGCGGATGAAGGCACTAACGCCAAAATAGTCTACTCATTCAGCAGTCATGTGTCGCCCAAAATAATGGAGACGTTCAAGATTAACCCCGACAGCGGCCGCCTGACCCTCATCAGGCGCCTGGACTACGAGGCCGTGAACTCCTACGACATTGATGTCCAAGCGCAGGACATGGGTCCGAACTCCATGCCAGCTCACTGCAAGATCCTGGTCAAAGTGGTGGATGTCAACGACAACAAACCAGACATCAGCATCAATCTCATGTCCTCCCAGGGGAACGGGGACGCAGCTTACATATCTGAGGCTTCTCCTTTGGACACGTTCGTAGCCCTGGTGAGGGTGGAGGACTTGGACTCCGGGTTGAATGGAGAGGTGGAGTGTAAACTTCATGGTCAGGGATTTTTCAAACTGCAGAAGTCCTACGAGAACAACTACATGATTTTGACCAATGTGTCTCTGGACCGAGAGAAGAGGTCAGAGTTCAGTCTGACGGTGGTGGCGGAGGACAGAGGCACCCCCAGTCTCTCTACTGTCAAACATTTCACCGTACACGTGACTGATGAAAATGACAACCCACCACGTTTTGAGAAGGGCCAATATGAGATCTTCAAATCAGAGAACAACGCTCCTGGAGCATATCTGACCTCCATCATGGCCACTGACCCTGATCTGGACACCAATGGACAAGTGAGCTACTCCATCTTGGAGAACTCTGTTCATGGGAGCTCCATCTCCACCTACGTCACCATTGACCCCTCAAATGGCGCCATATATGCACTGCGTACATTTGATCGCGAGGATGTTAGCCGCATCGCCTTTGTTGTGCAAGCCAAAGACGCGGGGAAACCACTGCTGCTCAGCAACACCACAGTTATTTTGAATATTCTGGATGAGAATGACAACCCTCCGGTCATTGTGGTCCCCCAGCTGTGGAACTTCACTGCTGATGTGCACGCGTCAAAGTTCACAGAGACTGGACACTTAGTAACCGCGGTCAGGGCGACTGATCGCGACACAGGGGTCAACGCTGAGCTCATATGCTCTATTGTCAGTGGCAACGAAGAGGGCTTCTTCAGTATTGACCCAAGAACATGTGAAATCCACGCCAACGCCAGCCTGGAGAACTTCCCCCATGAGCACGCTGAGTTGACAATCATAGTCAGAGATCAGGGACGGGAGAGCCTCAGTGCTAAGGCGGCAATAAAAATCACCCTCTCTGAGAACATGGAGAACCACGTCCAGGTGATGGACCAGGGGGAATCTACTCTGGATGCATCCCGGATCATCATCATCTCCCTGGCGACCATCTGCACCATGCTCTTGATCATCATGGTGGTGTTCGCCGCTCTCTGCAACCGGGAGAAGAAGGACACAAGGCACTCCTACAACTGTCGGGTAGCGGAATCGACCCACCAGCACCATCCCAAGAAGCCCTCGCGCCAAATCCACAAAGGTGACATCACCCTGGTTCCCACGGTGAACGGCACCTTGCCTATTAGAGCTCACCACCGCTCGCCTTCGGCCACGCCCCCCATGGACCGAGCCCAGATGGGGAGCAGGCAGAATCACCACAGCCGCCAGTCACTAAACAGCCTGGTGACCATCTCGTCCAATCACATTCCAGAGAGCTTTGCACTGGAGCTGGCTCACGCAACTCCACCAGTGGAGGTGAGCACACACACACACACACACACACACACACACACACACACACACACACACACACACACACACACACACACACACACAGAGAAGTCAATTATTCACAGAAATTTCTATATTGGTCCCTCAGCCCCTTTTCACATTTTCTCTCTCACAGTTTCTCTCACACACAACAGCTACCTCATCCTCACATAATCTGTCTATATTTGAGCAAATTAACTCATCTCCATTTGCAACAGTGACTTCAACACTGCCCTGTAGTTCACACCTACACTCAGTGAAACTGTTGATGATTATAGGTGTGTCTTTGTCTTTACTTTGTTTGTCCCCTGGCACCATTACCTCCATCATAACCATAACTCGCCCCTCAGTCATATGTCTCCATGTTCATCTAGCCCCCCACCCAGCATCATCCATTTTGTCTGATCCGTGTTCAGCAGCCTCTCCATCATCCATTTTGTGTTTACTCATCCATTATTTTGTCTTCTGTGTTGTCTCTCTTTTTTTTTTCCTCCTTAATTTCCCATCCGTTATTCACCCCCCCCCCCCTTTTCTGTTTGTTTTTTTTTTTCTCTTTGTTTTATTTTTGTTTGTTTTGTTATTTTTGGATGTAGCAAGTCTCACAGCTTCTGTCCATGCTCCATCAGGGCCAGTACCAGCCCAGACCCAGTTTCCGTGGCAACAAATACTCCCGCAGCTACAGGTAATTTACCCCTATCCCTCAGCCCCACCCCCCACAAAGTAGCCTTTTCTTTACTTTTTAATCCACTTGTTTTTCATTATGTATTACATGTTCCAACAACCTGTTGTGAAGTTGTTCCTGTCAGTTGATCAGTTACGTGTAGATCATGGTTTTATGGTGTGTAAATGTATTTTTTTCATTATCCAATCGTTATCATGTCGATGTCATTCAGCTCAAAAGTATGCAAGTCATTTGTCCGCAGGTCACAACAATTTTCTCGGTACTCTTCTTAAAAAAAATTGGGCTCAAGTTGTAAAGTATGCATCCATCATAACTTTCATCATAATATATTCCCTTATGATCTCTGGATGATAGATTTATTGATGCCCCCAGTGGCTGTTGTGATAGATTTATTGATGGGCTCTACCTGCATGTAGGATTTATGGGCCAAGGCTTGTGTAACGATTTGACAGATTCCAGATGCAGCCTTAAGTTTTATATGATGGATTTATTCGTCATTAGTCTCCTCTGATGACAGATTGATTCTATCTGCCTGCAAAACACAATGCATCTGCTATGTATATGCAAAATGTGAACTTTCAACAATGTTTTTCAGAAACAGTATCTACGACAGATTGGTATCAATATGTGTTTGTAATCTTTTCTTTTCTTTCTTTTTTACCCACTCAGGTATGCATTACAAGACATGGACAAGTTCAGCCTGAAAGACAGTGGCCGTGGGGACAGCGAGGCGGGAGACAGTGACTGTGACATGGGTCGGGAATCCCCCGTGGACAGACTGCTGCTGGGGGAGGGCTTTTCTGACCTGATACACCTCGAAATGCACCATCGACTCCACCCAGGTAACCATCTCATTCTGACGAACTCTCCAGCACTCCTCCCCTCCAGTTTTTCAGTCTTTCCATCTAGCCAGCTGAGTTGCATACATAACACCTTCTACAGCAACCCCTCACACTTAACTATCACCTCAACTTCAGAGCACAGTCGCACCTCAGCTCCATCGTTTCTTGCAAAAGAAATGTGTGAAGTCATATTTTTTTCCGATTTTGTCAAGGGTTGATCGAGAGGTTGACCAGATATAATGGTAGTTAAGAGCAGGAACAAGCTGCAACTAAGCTCCAATTAATTGGACAATACCCATGAAGAGCTGATGGTGTTGCATCATATATTCGAGAGATAACTTTTTGTAGAGTGAAATACACTGGAAACAAGTCAGATATGACTTTTCAGATTGCTGTAAAAACAGCAGTTCCTAGCCATTTTATGTGGTATTTAAATTTGGATTATTGGCATGATTAAGTCACATTCACACAGATATTCTTTAGCAAAAGTGGACCTCATTATGTGTACGGAGCCTACATGCTAAACAGTGATTCAAGTCCCTGTGTTACTGGTGGTGCGAGTGGTGGGCCACTATCGGTGCCCAGGTCCTCAGATAACGATAGTTGGCAAAACGTCCTATCCATTGACAGCCAACTTTCGAGTTTGATCAAAAGCTTCTTATCCTGATCTGTTAGAGATGAGGAGATTGAGATGTTTCCTTCAGATTCTCAGACCACACCTTAATGGACTAGCAGTTCATTAACCTGAGCTGTCTTCCCTCAGACCACACCCAGGCCTCTAATGTACCGCCTGCCTGACACATTTCAGCACCATGGACAGCACCAGGCCTAAGCCCATTATTTGTCTGTACACCTGTCTATACAGCCACTCTATTCACCCCGTTGCCAACACAATCCCCATTGTGCTCAGCCCCATTCTTCCACACAGCCTTCATTTCCACGCTCTTTATCACACTGAGAGAGGTTACAGTGTGTCTGGCTGTTTGTGTTATTGCGTGTGTGTGTGTGTGTGTGTGTGTGTGTGTGTGTGTGTGTGTGTGTGTGTGTGTGTGTGTGTGTGTGTGTGTGCGTGTGTGTTATCTGCCCCTAAGTTAGAGTCGTGTCTGTAAAATCCTCCCCGGAGCAGAGATGAGTCGCCTGTCACTCATCGGTATGCGTCTCAGTGTGCTGTTTTTTTTTTTTTTTTTTTTGTCTCCCTTCTTTTTCTTTCTCTTTTTTTTTCCCCCGGTGAGTGACAGTGGTGCGCTTTCATGTCTGAACTGAGGAGAATTCATAGTAATTGCTTTTAGAATGATGTTATTCTCTCTTTCTCTCTCTCTCTCTCTCTCTTTCTCTCCCTCACTTACTCTGCCCCGCTCTCTCTCTCTCTCTCTCTCTCTTCTCCATGCCTGAGAGCTCCTCAGCATCTCTGGCTCCTCTGTACTTGTTAATGTATTCTCTATCTTTATTGAGGTGGATAAAGGGAGGGGTGGTGGACATGGGCAGTCTTTCTCTATCTCTTTTTTTCTCCCTTTGAGAAACACTTGGAGGTGCTGCACCCCTCCTCCTCCCTCCCCTTCCCTTCCCCTATCTCTCATGGTAATATGAAAAAAAGGGGGTGGGAAGGAGATAATGGGCCGAGAAGGAGGATTATCCCTGTTTCTCTTCAATAGATTTAATTTGTTTTGATTTTTCTGTTTAGATAGGCAAATGTGGCTATTCATGCTAGATATGATAAAGGAACTAAACAAGCAAATCCCTGCCTCAGCTGCGTAGTGGGAAAATGCGGGCATGCTTGGCAGAGCAGCCAAATATTACATTAACATTTACCTGTAATGCAATTTGGTTGGGATCTTGCCATTTTTCATTTATTTTTCTAGCTCTTGTGTTTGTTTTCGTACATGGCGCTACCCAGTTATTTGTGCTGTAAGCTGTAAATATCACCAATCTGGTCCTCTAAGCAGAAATATGAAAAGATAAGGAGACTAAAGACTGTAAGAACTGTTGTATAAAATATTAAAAAGGAAAAATATTTTTAACAAACCATGCGGTTTTCAACATCCGATTTATCTGAGTTACATTTTCCTTCTCTATTTATTGTTCTGTTATATGTACAGTGTACGTCATAAAAAGTCTTCGGCGGCTGGATCTGCTCCTAACTCTTTCCATGTCCTTTTTTTTTCTTGGTTTAGCTATGAGACTGTGTACGGATGAATGTCGCATCCTGGGACACTCTGACCAGTGCTGGATGCCCCCCCTCTCCTCGCCGGCTTCCTGTGACTACCGCAACAACATGTACATCCCCGGGGAGGAGTCGGCCCAGCAGCCTCAGCTCGATGATGACCAGTCCTCTGTTGACTCGGAGCGGCGCAAGAGCTTCTCCACTTTTGGCAAGGAGTCTGGGAACGAAGAGGAGGGGGCCGGGGGAGTTGTCGCCGGAGGAGGAAGTGATGCTTGTGCGGCTGGAGGAGGGGCTGGCTCCCTCCTCACAGAGATGAACTCTGTGTTCCAGCGGCTCCTCCCCCCTAATATGGACTCATACGCAGAGTGCACTGAAACAAGCCCACCCTCATCCTCGTCAACCACCGAGAGAGGAAGTGGGCGTGCTGGAAACGTTGCAGGTAACCATAGTAACAATGCTGTCCCTCAAGATAACCGGAGAGGATTGTTGCCAGGTGGGAAAGGTCCCGCTTACCCCCCAGGTGTGGCTGCGTGGGCGGCCAATACCCACTATCTAAATCCCGGAAGCGGATCGGCGGGAACCAATCATGTCTCCTCCTCTCCTTCCTCATCGTCCTCCACCTCCACTTCCACCTCAACCAACGGACAGCCACCACACCTCAAATGGCTGCCAGCCATGGAGGAAATCCCAGAAAATTACGAGGAGGACGACTTTGATGGCGTCTTCCATCAGGGCGGCAAGCGAAGCGAGAGCCGGCACGAGGCCGGCATGGACGCTAGCGAGCTGGTTCATGAGATCAACAAACTGCTGCAGGACGTCAGACAAAACTAGAGAGGAAAAACGGCATAGCATGGTTTCACGTTTCAATTCATTCTGGCAAATGCTTGTAGTTTGTGTCAACACATATAAACTTTATGATGACTGTTTCCTTGTTCACTGTAATGCTTGTCTTGTTACTTTTACCAAATATCCTCTAAACAGCTCAGTGCTGAGAGACTCGCAGAGAAAAAGTAAAAACACAGCACTGAAGCTGTGATTGAGGTGACTTAAAGGCATCAAACCGAGCGCTCAAAGAACAGATTGCTCAGTTGCTATTACGGTCTCTCCGAAAGTTGCTTGAACGAGTGATTTCAAAGGAGATCCACCAACAAGAACTGTACCCTTTCTTCATTTGTAATGTTTACTGCAGCGTGAACAGGCTCCACAGGGAGGAACCAACAGTTGTGTGATCTAATTTCTGCTTTTACAGTGTACAATATTGTACAGTGTCTGTGGCAAAAGGCAAACTCACTTGAATATCGTGCTATGTCTCCTGTTTTGTTATATGGAATGTAACTGTACAATTTGACCTTTGTATTTTAAAAATACACTCTTTTTTACTTCTATATATTTATATGTGTCCATGTATGTTTGTACAGAAAAAGAAAAAGAAATGTCTATTTTTTATAGTTGTCACTGCATGTCTTAATATCACTCAATGTGTCTCTTTTCCTCGCCCTGTTTATTTTATAAAACAATTGTATTTAATTTTGTTATTGAATGTGTGTGTGCGTATTGAAAATAATCACATTCCAATGCAGTTCCATGTTGGAAGTTGGTTTTGTATGGTGACATTGTGACCATTGGATGATAAATAAAGTAGAGGGATTCAGAACAGCGTCAGAGAAGTATCATTGGTCTTTCACACTTCTTTCAGTAATATCATGACTTCCCTTTTCCATTTTCAGTGCGTCCGTTTGCCCCCCTGTGTCTTAGCACCCCACTATGTCCAGCATCAGAACTGCAGCACCCTCTGCATGCAGAATCCAAAATCAGATGTGTGCTTTCTAGGCAAACCCTTCCCGAGCCTCATTATACCACAATTCACATGCATGACTCTGCTAATAAACACGCCATTAGCTGTAAATTTATTCCCAAACGAGCTCTCTAGATTAAAATGCATTTAGGCGTTAATTTAGTTTCAGAGTAAGGATTCTCTGTTTCAATGTCTCTCTCATCCATGACAGCTTCACAATTATGGTAAATATGCTTTGCAAATTAAGAGCATCTGATAATAGCTGCACATGACGGGGGAATCAAAAGCATGATATTGTACATCTCAGCCATATGTGCCGGTGATACAATTAAGCAGAAAGTGGGTAGTACAGCCCTTCCCACCCTCACTCACTCTGCTGATGATCATGAGGGCTTAACTTGGCGATAATACACTCATGAGCACACACAGTTACCCTCCCACAGTCGGGAGAAAATAGAATATTGAGTTGTGTTTAAAAGTGGGGAAATTTCAACAACTAAGGCTAAATGAAGCAATTAACCTCATGAGCTTTCACAAGGTAAAGGTTAGCATTTGCATACACACACACACACACACACACACACACACACACACACACACACACACACACACACACACAGCTGCTGAGCAGACACAAACATTCACAACTAACACATTTATAGACACACATGAGAACATACTACAGTGGCAGATGCATAAGAAATCACACACACACCTAATCTCACATGCACATGCAAACACTTAATAATGAGCTCATTTGTCTTCATCATTAAAGAGGCCAAGCCTCAATAAACAACATACATTGGCTGTGTGTGAGTGAAGGAAGCCATCGATCTCAGGCTCATTCACATGAACAGAGGAAGGAAACTTAGTGTGTTTAACAACATTAAGGACCTAGAGATTTAAGTGAGAGCTATTCAAGTGTTTGCACAGGGAAGTTTATTTACCTTAAAAAAACAATCCCATTATTAACATCTTTTCCCTAATGTAAGTCTACGTGGAAAAAGTTTTTTGGGGCCCAATGGCATCACGTGACAGATCAAGAAGTTGTAATTATGTAAAAAAATATGTAAAGCCCGTCACATTTCCTGGGGGATTGATGCTAGGTACTAAATTAGCTTAGCCTTCTTTAAGCCAAAGTTCAGAGTACTTAAAGCTGCTTTCAAGAAGGAGTTCAACATATTCGGAAATATGCTTAACAAGATTGACACCTGTCTCATGTTTTTGGGGTAAATACAAAGCTTCAGCTTTAGCTTAGCATGAAGACTACTTTATACAGCTTGCCTAGCTCTATTCAAAGGTAAAAATATATCCCCACCAGCTCCTCCAGAGTCAACCTTTTTCACCACCTTATGAAAAAGGTTGACTTTCTCCCTTTCCACTAATCCTTCTGCTTAATTATTAATTTCAGTCCTATATTTCAGTTTATTTGATACAGTATCAATGATAGTGTATACATGACAACCATAATGTTTTATGGGTTCAGATGATTTCTTGCTGTGGTTCTGCCTGGGACGTGTTAGACCAGCTGCTTAGCTGCTCAATCAAGCAGAGTGCAAACAGGTTTGTCTCATTAAGTCCTCTTCGCAGGGAGGGTCTGGGCACTGTGAAGATGTAGGAATCTAGGTAAAATAGTTCTGCAGTAAATATCATTCGAGCGTATTATGTGTGCTCGTTGGTATGGATTGGTGCCCGTAGATAGATTGAGATGTCAGCAGAAACAATAAAGGTCTTGGATTAATGATACGCTCATTACTCTATGTGATTTGGATGCATGCACAGTTAAGCTCACCCTTTAATTACCTGGGAAGGTGGTACATTCCAATTAGGTGAAGCTGAGAAGGTTATATCCACTTCACTAGAGAAACAGAAAGGAGTTGTTTGCTTGCTGTGAGGTGACAGCTTTCTTTAGTTTGATGTTTTTTATTTCTTCTGTTTAGTTTTCTTGAAATTCATGGGTTTTGTTTTTGCCTTTGTTTCAGTGAACTTTTGTTTATTTATTCTGCTTTTATTGCACTGCTCCTGCTGCTGAACGTGGTTCTTCAACATCCCTTTTTTAAAGTTTTCCAGTGCCAAACCACCTCACCTGCTCTTTGTATTTGGTGGTGGCGCTACTTTCCTGTTTCCTGTCCTTCCAGTCCATAAGCTAGCTGGCTGTTGCCTCATATTTAATCAGACAGGCATCAGAGAGGTATCAATCTTCTCACCTTTTAACTCGACAAGAAAGCAAATAAGCATATTTCCCCACATGTCAAACTATTGCTTAGCTATAAGGACCTGGGTAACATGAGACATTTAAAATTGCACAAACAGAAGAGTCTGTATACAGTATTTCATCAAGAGTATGCATCGTAAAATTAGATTTTCAATGCATGATGGATGATCTTTAGCAACAAGAAATGTCTTCGGCATTGGGTAATGATGTGTGTAATAGAAAAAAACACACACACAGAGTAAAAGATCTGCTAGTGCCCATTTATTACCACTCAGGTTATTAATATGATGCAGTGATATGATGTTCAAATATGAACTCCAGCTTATTATTGACTTAGCAAATCCGCCATTAAATTGTTTGTCAGTCTTGCTTGCCTTTTCACTCAAACCTGCTCTCTTCCATCTTCTCTCTCCTCCTTCATACCTTCATATCTCACTCTCATCTTCTGGCTATTTCTGTTGTCTGTCCATCTGTCTACTTGGGACACACATGTACACACACCCATAAATATTCTCCTTCACACACACAAATATGCACAAACACACACACACACACACACACATCTAAATCCCAGCAGCACTCATATCACAGCTCCGTGTCCCTGTAGACATGATAATTTGTAATGCTTCTTTCCACCTCATCTCATCTCAATTCATCTTGTCACTGTCTGATTCCTCTCTAATTTCCCATTGTTTTTGTATTGACGTCAACGTGGCACAAGTCACACCTATTCTAGCGTTGCTTATTTCTTCAGCTTGGTTTGGATGAACCCTGAAAATCTTAACAGACTCCAAACTCCCTCCTCATCTCCTCTGCATCGAAAATGTGTTGATTGTGTTTTATGACAGGAAATTGAGAAGGCGAAGGCCTATGTTATGTAGGGTTATTGGGTCTGCTGACATGAAGTCGGCTCTCATATGAAGTCAAACACACTACGCTGACCCTCAGTGCACACTCGAGTCAGGGAAACAGGATATTGGCAAGCCTGTAATATAAACAGAGCTCAGGTGCTGTGTACACCACAACAAGTCACTGTGATAAAACTGCCAAGATAGAATGCCGTATATGTCTCATACCTTATTGCCTAAGGAATTTCAAAGAAAGAATTTTCAGTCAGCTGGGTCTGTCATTTTTGGGTGTCTTTCCATTCTTATTTCTTAATTGCCATCATATGTTGCAGGGGCCAATCCTTATGAAGGGAGATTTATATGCAGCTTGAAGGCAAGTGAAGCCTGGGAGAGAGCTTGACCTCAATACCATCTTTTCATCTGAGAATTAGAGGAGAAGGAGAAGAGATGAACGTCACAGGTCTAAGCATCAGGCTGAAAATGATGAAGACGATGATGGTTTAGAACAGTCATTACCAGAGATTGGGTCTGGACCCACAGGTGGGTGTCAGAAGACTTCATCAGGGTAGCTAAATTTATTTGCAGAATTTCTTTCCTCGTCTTTGATTCTAGATTTTATATCTGGAGTATATATGCAGATAGCCACATGAGGGAGCCTGGATGTTTGTGTTGCTCTGATAATTGCATCCTACTTGTAAAAATGAATCTAATATGAAAGGATTGCGTAAGTTCTGTTCGTTTAACTGATGAGAGGAAATGAAAGGAATGAGATAGCCCTTTAACTCTGCATGTATGCAATTATTTGGTGTCATTTATAAAGTAGTCAATATGTATAAAAAAAAATTCAATCACACATGCATTAAACAAAGTTGCGACTTATTTAGAAATTGCTGGTTTACCTATTTAAGATAATTGCTTTTAGTATCTAATAAAACAAATAGAATCAGTCTGTAAAGTACTGACACTGGTTTAGCTGTAAAAGCATCTAGTTCCTTTATCATTTCAAAATGACACAAAGAGCTTTCCCAAAGCAGACTTTTTGACTTGCCATGACAGTAAATTAACAAGAGCTAATGATATTAGCAATTAGCGATGCTATGACTCATACATGTCAAACTGTCTGCTTTGAAAAAGTCTGTGTGATTGATTCATTTTGGAATGATCCACAATGTTCCCGTGTCATGTAAAAACTAAGAAACTGTGAGTACTATGTATTCAACTTAAGTTATCAGGTACAGTACACAGAGTATATACACTTACACCTATCTACTGGTAAAATGTAATATAAAATACGTGAAAACTACACAGACCTTTATTTGAATGAAACATTTGTTCCATTATGAGTGCCTCTGTTGTGAAGCCATTAGAAAATGATTTGTCCACCAGATGGCACTGTGAGACCTGAATTCCAGCAAAAAAAGGGGGATATTCTTTCACAACAACACTCAGACCTCAAGATAACTGCCATGCCATCAACAAGGGCTGCTGAAGAGCTCTACAGAGAGAGAGGGAGCGAGAGAGAGAGGGGGAAAGTGCTAAGGCTGAGTCATTTTGTCATTCTAATTGCATCTTGGTTTATGCATCCACAGGTTTTTGTCCCCTTTGATTTCATGCTGCCAGGACTGGTGAGATGTTAATTCTTTTTGTGAGCGTGCGTGCACTTGTGCTGTATGCTGTGGCTCTAATACGTGGATGTGTGTGTAAATGAGTGCTTGTTTATGTGTCTGTGAGAAGCTTGTGGGCGTGTAAGTGCAGAGTCTTTCCGTGTGTGTGTGTGTGTGTGTGTTTGCTGTATACTCTCATCCTCTATTAGATACCCCCCATCCAACTTACCATTTAGAATTGGAGAGCAGCCAGTTGTAAAACGCTCTCCCTGACTGACTTCCTCTCCCCCTCTCTCTCTCTCTCTCTCTCTCTCTCTCTCTCTCTCTTTGGACAATTGGATTAGTGCAGATTGATAGAGAGTAAAGGCAGAATCTCACTGCTGCAGCCAGTAGCTTGGCCTTATGCCACGTCATAGACACACATACACATATATGTCACATGCACACACACACACACACACACACACACACACACACACACACACACACACACACACACACACACACACACACACACACACACACACACACACACACACACATAAACACACCACTCCACTGCTGTCATTCCACCCAGAGGCTAAGCTAGCTAGTTTGATGTCCAGATGGCTTAATTACTGCATGCGTGAAGACAGTCACACTAGTGTATGTGTGCATGTGTCAGTTGGAATTAGAGGAGACTGTTATGATGTGGGTTGTGACTTTATACGGGGCCAAATGTAAATTAGGCAAAAATGAAAAAATATATAATAAAACAAGACAAAATAATGAGGGAGAGGATGGGATTTGATGCAGGTTCAGGTTGTTCTTCTATAAAAATAAAAAAAGACGGGGAAGTGAGGAAAGAGCAGAGAGATGCTCACGTCATCGGGCCCGGCAGAGAGCTGAAGTCCTGTCGCCAGCTGCTTAGCTCCAGTAAGTCAATGCAATCTTTCATTGAGCGGTTCTTTCATTTGAAAATGTGACACGTTCCTGGGGTTTACTATCCATATTTCAAGACCAATCAATATCTTTTACAGCTCCTGCTATTGGAATTGTAATCCTTTGTGATTCATTTGGTATCATTTAAAAAAAAAAAGAAGCTATACAGCTCCCATGAACATTTACAAGCGCGTGCAATACTAATCGTTGCTTTCTTCAGTCCTTTGGAGTCAACTTTTTACCTGTAATATTTGCTCTCTAAGAAAATGGGTCCTGCTAGTGTTACATGTAGCCACAGCCATTTGACTGGCCTCAGTCTGTCAAGTCGGTGACATTTGCCTTGTGATAATCTTGGACTCGTTGGAAATAATGTCTGTTTAAGGAAGCGAAAAATAAATTATAAAATAAATAGTCTGAATTTTTTTTTAAATAGGTCTTGTTGGCATGCTTGTATCGGATGCAAAAATTGATAGCACTCTCATGTCTATTCATTGCGAATGGAGAGCCAGGAGTCCATTAGACTGTAAGCATGTGGAAACAGCTAGCCTGGCTCTGTCTGGAATTCAAGAAAGGACTTGCCAGCACTTCTAAAGACTTATTACACATATTGTATTTCATTTTAATCTGAAATGTAGAAACAACAACAAGATATTTTGTTCTTTAACAACTTCTTGGCCAGCTGCAGCCTTATCGTCACCTTGAGGTTGCTGGTCAACCAGTGAGGACTTCAGAAAGACTACAGTGATAAAGCTTATATGCACCTGCTTCAAATGTATACAGCTGATTGAATGGGCGTTATCAGCATAGATATCTGTCAGAAAGGGCCTGCTACACCCTCTAGAAGGTTCAGAAGACCCTTATCATCTATCGCGTATACTTAACTAACGTCACTGACGCAGGTTACGTCACATACTTATTTTAACCCAAACAGCGATCTTACTCTAAACCTAACCAAGTAGTTTTGTTGCCTTGACATAAAGTTGTTTTGATTCTATTCACAACGTGGTGGGTTGCAGTCCGCCCGTCCTAAACTTTAGAATGGTAGTGATGACCACTGATAACACCCATTCAGTCAGCTGATAATATGCAAAATTAAATATACATAAGCTTATGGTATTTCCCAAAATATCACACTCCATGCCATATTGTAGGATATTTTTAGCAAGCTAATTTACATTATTACAAATGTTAATGTTATGCAGAATGAGGGTTTCTCACTTCTGGTCAAGTCTGGTTTCACATTGACTCTCTATACAAATTAACTGACTGAATTTGTTTTCACAACTAGAGACACAAAGCAAAAAGACAGGATCTTCAGGTTCATGAAATGATCAATTGCAATTGCATCTATTTTTCTGAATTAGAATCTTGAATTTTCAATACAGCTTTAACAACATTATTGGCTTTTAGTAGTCCTGCTGCTGAAATTATTGAGACCGAAGTGTTATAAAGAACGAAAAAAAATAAGGCGATAGGGAGGATGAGAGGAGAGAAGGAAACAACAATGATCCTGAGAGGGGGATACAGACAGAGAAGGTAGTGCAACTGCAGTGTTATTTCCCTGATGACCTGTCTCCTCCCATGTGACCTACTTCCACTATGGGTTACGTCAGATCCCATCCACTCAGTAATTCATCTCCCTTTGGTGTATTCGTGTGTGTGTGTGTGTGTGTGTGTGTGTGTGTGTGTGTGTGTGTTTGTGTGAAGGCAGAAAGAACCGTACATCTGTGAGTATGCCTCAGAATTATTAGAATTATTCATCAACCTTTGGAGCAGTATGGATATCTATTGTGTGTGATCATGTGTGTGATCATGTGTGCATGTTCGTACATTCAGAAGAGTAAAGTGATACCAGAGGCCATTTACCCAGAGATCACAGCAACGCTGGGTCTGCTTGTACTGCCTCATTTTTACCAAGAAATCGACTCTATGTGCTTTCTGTATGTGGGTGTATGTGTGTGTGTCTGTGTTTGTGTATTTTCAATAGCAAAGAGCAAGCAACCTCAACACCAACGTCAAGGATCCTTCATGTTCAACTACAGCGCCAACATTTTGTCATGTATTCACCAAGTAAACAAGCTTTTTTGGACATGTTTTTGAGTTGTACAAAGATAACAGCCGGCGTGTCTGAGATGTTTTTTGCCAGTTACAGCATGTGTCAAACATGCTAGATCACAAATGTTGCATTATTTAAACATGTAGAAAAAAAAGGTATATCCTATTTCAAACATAAATAGTGAAACTGTGCATGAAGTAATGAAACTCAACACAGTTCGCAGTTGAGTTTTGAGGCAACAGCAGTGAGCTGAAAAAGGAATTTGTATATCGGAAGGAGGCATTTTAAATTAAATATATTCAGAAGGAATGGTCATTACGGCACTGAACTCACATGGCTGCCATGCCAGTAGTATTTTACATGTATTTGATTGTGATGGAGCATCTTAGTTATCAATAACTGACCAACCATAAGACTGTTAATGATATTAAATAATTTTCAGGAGGGCTGATGTTAGCCAGCCAGAGGTGGCTCTAATTAACACTTGTTATATGCCTTTATAAATTTGGACCTTTTATACCGGTATTTGTAAAATTAGAATGATGTCACAATGGCTTAATGACCTTTCCTTCTTTTATATATTCCTTTATAACATGAGGTGATAGTGTTGAGTTTATAATTAGTTTTGCTTCCCGCAAATGCTGATAAAGAATAGAAAAAAAAGAATAGTTGGCTGATCCCACGTTCTTTAACATATTTTATTCATTTAGTGTTAAAAACAATTACCTTTATTTTTCAGATGGATACGTTTGACTAACTCTGACTATATATTATTCATAACTTATTGCACTGAAGTTGAGATGAAATGACACCTCACGAACAAATCCTGAGACCTTTCATGTAAGGACAAAAATGCTACATCTTCCATATTCATTTTGTGATAGTACATGCAAAGGTTACCTTGCTGGTTTGAACAGCTAAATAGCAAAGATGATGACTTACTCCTCCTATTCTTTAAAAAAAAAAAAGCATTCTATTTTACACTATCCCTCCATCCCTCTCTCCTTCTCTCTCTTTGTCAGTTCCCTGCTGTCAGAGATCTTTCTTAAAAGTACATGTCGGAAATGGAGGGAGAAGATGAAGAGGTGGTAATGGTGGCAGGTGTTATGTTTGAAGGTGTGTGTGTGTGTGTGTGTGTGTGTGTGTGTGTGTGTGTGTGTGTGTGTGTGTGTGTGTGTGTGTGTGTGTGTGTGTGTGCGTGTGCCTGTCAGTATGGTACAGGTGCTCTTGCAGTGTCAGAGAAAACTGCAGGCTCAATCTGGGGTCGGTTGATTGGCCAATTAGGGACTGTTTCCATGTGACATGCAGCAGTCAATTTACTTTCCCCTTTTCACTGTCCGTCTCCCTCTCTCCTCCACCCTTATCCTTAAGTGCCTCCGTCTTTACCGCCATCCTATCTGTCTCCTCCAGTATCTCTTCCCCTTTTTCTCCCTCTCATTCAATTTGTCCTCTCCCCCTTCACTTACCTAGTCTACTTTGCTTCCTCCCCCCCTCAGCTCCTCAGTTTCATATCTCTCCTCTAACTCCCTGTTGCTCTTTTCTCATCCAGTATACTCTCCCTACCTTTCCATTGTCCCTCACTGTTTAAAACTTCCATCCATGACGCACAAACACACACTCCACTATACATAGTTCTCTCAGCCAGATATAGCATCCTAATGATGGGGGAAATGAGACCTCACTGAATTGTCATTCAAGAACAGATCACATGCATGCAAACACAAACCTACAATGCAAACTCATGTCAACAATGCTTGCAAAGAAATAAACAGCTAGGATGCATAACAAAGATTTTACAGCCTATATGTGTACATTATTCCATGGTCTGGGCGAAAACTGGATTCTGATTGGCTGCAGTGTATCCATAAATTCATGATAAGACACCAACAAAGTCTGGATAAACTCTCCGTTATCCGTTCTCAATCAATTTGTTGGCTATGTTAAATGAAAAAAAAACAACTAAATTTGAATATCTTATATACAAAGAGTGTAGTCCTTCAGTGCTTCATAACATGAGCGTCACAGGGTGGCGACTGTAACACACAAGATGCAAGAAGTCAGGCTGCAGCCGACAGTACACATGACCTCTAATTTGTTCGTGAAAATATTGGTATTGATTTTGAGACAATGACTGGCTAGCTGGCCTGTCTTGCTGTTAAACATACTGTCAAATTATGATTGTATTAGCAAACCCTCAGGCGTTAGCGTGGAAACAAAGTTATTGCTTGTGAACAACTGTAGATTTTGATAACAAAACACATTTTAAATATTAAATTGAATGATCTTAATTTAACTATTTGGCAAGTGAACATGGTTTAGTGAGAGAATGCTCCTTGAGATGTCTAATCAGGAATTAATGGACTTTGCAAATGCAACCATCCGACGCACATGCCTCCCCATTAATTCCTTATAAATGACACCTCATCAGGCATTATCCTTCACATAAAGGGTTAAGGGTATATTGATTCATACACATGCACATTTTATTTCAGGGAATCAATCTATACTTAGTAATGTTTCAATATATTACCTAAAAGGACTCTAGCGGCAACCCACAGTTTATATGAAAGCAAAGCTTTCCTTAAAAAATATGAATGCCTTTTGGTTATAGACAGTAGTAGTATCTGGACTTGGCTGCAGGAGAAACACTGAAGAAGGAATAGAGGCAGAAGACACAGAGAGAGGAGAGGCGAGGGGGTTTTGCTCATTGCAACCGCTGACTCTCTGAGGTCCTGATCCTTCAGTCAGTTCAACTATTTACAGGGGAGGTGAAGCAATTTCATCCATGTTGAGGTGTGAGCAGGAAACTGTTTGAGAGATTAAAACAGTGAGAGGGGATTATAGTGCCAATCTTTACATTCACCAGCCATCTGATTATTTGCCAGTTAAGCCTTACCCTTGTGCAATGGGAAATGCTACTTATTATTGGAAAGTATGTCAGGTAACTTTGCTTTTTAAGCTGCAAAATAACAAAAATATTGAGTTTCATTCAGTGTTCAAAATAGAGTCGACATAGGGAGAATTTACCAATTTATTACAAAATTCTTGCAATTCAATATCTTCTAATTCAATACAGAAAATGCAATGGAAAAAGCTCAGGTTTAATTCAAAGAAGACTCTTGATAGTGTTGTAGCTCCAAGGATTTCAACAATCTCCTGCAATACAACAAACAGTTTTAAAAACCCTATTCGTTTGATCCATCAAATGGCAAAAAAAAACTTATTTGTACTCTTGTTTCAATGCATACTACTCATCACTTTGTGGGTTCAGTTCCTGCTCCCAATCTGAGCCGCATGTCTCAATCAATACCATGCAGTCGAGCAAAAAGAATAAAGTGAAAAACATTCCCTGGTCATTGTGCGGAAACCTCGCCTCCAAAACCATTTAACATCCTCACATTTAACTAAACAGTTTGTTGGTGGGACCCGATAGACTTGGCTTTGTTGGCATGTTGGCGGACTGCCACTTGTGCACCTCAAATCGCTTTGTTTTCCAGCATCTCTGCTTTTGACCATCTGTGTTGGTAGCCTTGCTTTCTGATGCTCGGACAAGTCGGGCTGCCAAGGGCTTGTCTGCACACTGAAGACAGAGGAGAGCAGTGATGTGTTCGCTCTGTCGGCACTCCAGAATTTTAACACACACACACACACGCACACACACAAACGGGAACATTAGCGAACACAATCTACACATACACACAACTGTGGCCGCGCACAGAATCAAAGAGACACAGTTATTTGACATGCACAGACATGTATATTCGTACTTGCTGAAAGTACACATTCACATATGTCTCTGTCTTTGTTTCTGCTCCAGCTCTTGTCGTCTCCTCTGGTGCCCCTTGTTGAGAGCTTTGATATTGTTTCCAAGCCTGGTTTCCTCTGACCCGCTTTGATGCTGCTGTCTGGTTGTCTTGTCATCGCCCTTCTCTCTCTCTCTCTCTCTCTCTCTCTCTCTCTCTCTCTGTCTCTCTCTCCCTCTCTTTTGGAATTTGGAGACAACAGGGGGACTGGGAGTTACTTGCCACTCAGCGTTCTTAATCTCTGTCTTCCTCTAAAAACGTCTTATTTTGTCCTTCTGCGCATTTTCTTCCAATTTACGATTACTTCCTGTCCACATTTTGAGTCCTTATGCTGACTGTGTGCATGACCTCAAAGGGCACACATTTGGCATATTGTATGGTTTTCTTTTGGCCTGGTGGAAAATTTCCCAGGCCAGGTAGAGGGCTTGGTATTGTTTGATTAATTGCTCTGCAGAACACCAATCTGAAAAAAATGAAACACAATCCTATTAATTTTGTGGTTTTGGTCCAAACAAGTACTTTAGAGAGATGTCCCATTTTAACTGTTTTAGGCAATTTAATTAATGCATTAACTGAAAAAAAAATGAGGAAAGAAGAATCCATAATAAAAAATCAGTAGTTTGAGCCCTGATTTTTGAAGTGGAATTGATGCATTTGTCTGGGACCTTTTTCAGTTGCGGATTGATACACATTTGGTGCACCAATTAGTATATGAGCCACCTTAATGGTGTGGTACGAAATACACTACAGTGCCCTTGTTCATTGTAATAAAATAACATGTAACCTTGTGCAAGAATTGACTCATTGAAGTGATTTTTTAATGGACAGCGAAGGATCTCTTTAGTAGTGGTTCCTAACATTAATGGCCTTAGATCCCTTGAAATGAAGCTTTGTCCTGTTACGACTCCTCATTATCGACTGCATAGCTAGGATATAGGATCGATTCATTGCAGGCTTTAATCTTTTCATGAAAAAAAAGAAAAACAGAATATTTTAACCCTCATTCTAAGAGGCACTTGGCTGCATCTGAGCTGTTCACTGTGAAAACAATGTTTTTGTCACGTTATCTAACAGTCAATATATCATGCTGTACAAATAACCTTTTAACAACGCTGACCATGTCAATTGTTTAATGTGTCCTTTGTGCTCACAGAATCATCACTCAATATCAGACACTCATTTACCTGACAAACACATTTCAGTGTTTGTCAGTTGTTGTAATGTAGCTGATTATAAAGGAAGGAGTCAGGCGAATGTAAAAGTGAAGAATAGAAAGATCAAAGCTGCAAAACAGTTAATAAGTACCAACGTTAGATTGTGAGCAATTAACCTTCTAGGGGGTCTTCAATCCAAACAAAAATGCCACTGACCATGCTTCATGTTTATATAAAGATTGTAGTGTAGAATTACAGGCAAGATGGAATCCATTGTGGTTAGGTGCAGATATTTTATACATACCATCAAGGCAGATTTCTATTCTGTGGCATGATTCCCTCATGACATATCACTTTCTCTTTTGTCTTATTTTCTAAAATAACGTATAAGTCTTTATCCACAAGGAACAACAGTGTCAGGATGTGGATGACGATGTGCAGTTGCAAGGGAATTTATCGTTTTTAAAAGTTTAAAGCAGGAATCAAAGCTAAGGAGAGGAAGTCATTCATGAAGCTATATGCCAGTAATAAAATAATGAAAAAAAACACTAATCACTTACAAAATACTAAGTAATTTAGCCACTTCTGTTGATATTGCAGATTTGTGTGTTCTCGCTTCGTGTCCGTGTTGCCCTTGAGCATGTTTGTTTCCATTATGTGCACGCTTGCACCCACTGGTTCATCAGACATAGATCATTTGGGTTCAGTCTTTCCCCATTACCCCGTGGAGTGACGAGGTGTGAAAGCAAGCCACACAGACAGAGGTCACGACGTAATTCAGCAAGATTATTACGCTGGTCACCGGATAATTACATTATTATACGAGAGCAGGCAGGTAAAGCCGCCAAAATGAGCAGGCTGCACTTTTATTTGGGAGGCGGTGTGGCAGTGGAGGTTGGGGGGGGGATCTTTGAAAACCTCTGTAGTGTCATGTAATAGCATCTGCTTATTAAAATTACAATGCTGCTTTGCTGTGTTTGTGGACAGCAGGAAATGGGACCTTTTTGTTAAAATAAATTCAATAGGTTTGAGCTAGACACTGTTTCTCTCACCGCTACATTATGACATTATTCATTCATATATCAATTAGTAATTAGTAATTGTGTGTTTTGCCTCAGGTATTTTTTTATGGACATTCAGGTTAATTATTCAGATGTAACCATTATGCAAGTGTTAATTCCTAATGCTTACTCTTTCTGTTGCTCCGCCCCCAGAGGAATTGAGTGGTATTGCAGGACAGGCACAGACTTGTATTTCTTCACATTGTTGAATGTCGTCTGTTTTGTTGGAAGCTAGTTAGTTCAGAAATAATTTGTTCTGGAAGGACGCACATCCTCAGGTTATTATGAGACACACACACAAGCTTCCTAGTGTCCCTCCCTTGTGTCATCCAGCACACACAAACACACACACACACACACACACACACACAAACACACACACAAACACACACACATACGCGCACAGTAGCTGCTTTCAGCCATAGTAACTGAGTGGAGGTCTTGGCCCTCTTTATGAAAAGAATCTGGCCTCAGGATTGGATATGTCTGCTCCAATCAGATGGTAGCTTTATTGAGAATGATTACAGAGAGCCACAATAGTCTTAATTGTGGCTTCGAGCTCTAGAAATCTTAATGACTTTGGTATCTACAAAGAGCTGTGTGTTGTGTATGGGATTGTCACATCAATGTTTAGAATGAACGCACAACGCATTCAAATGTCATGTGTAATATTCTAAAGGAGGCATGGCATTTTGTGTGTATGTGTGTTTAGGATTATGTTTCAGCTTAATCTTTCTCTATATTTATGTCCTACCATAGTATTCATTCATGCCTCTGTATGGTATTATGATTGTTTTGGTGCATTTGTTTGTGTTCTGTGTGAACACGATTGTGCGGATTTTGCCTAGCTTTTACACACAGAGGCACACACACACTCACACACACACACACACACACACACACACACACACACACACACACACACACACACACACACACACACACACACACACACACACACACACACACACACACACACACACACACTCACACACACACACACACTCTCTCAGTACAATTTGTAGGTTTTTTGTTTGTTTAAAGTTATTATTGTGTTTTTTTTTCTTTTCAAGAATGAGACTTTCTAATTATTTATGAAATATTGTACCTTTTACTCCACTACATTTTTTTTGTCAGCTGCAGTCATTGGTTACCATGGGAAAAATAAAGACTTTTCAAAGTCAATAAGAGATCTGATATAAGATGTAATATATAGTGGAGTAAATGTCTACCTGAGTCACACTGCCTCTAAGATGCCCCTCCAGTGGAGAAAATATGATGAATTGCCCTCAAGGTTACTTTCTGCGTTCTGGTGAACCACCTCAAGCAGCTGGTTCCCTTTTTTTATATTTTCTGTCCCTGCACCTCAGACAGCCTGAGTCCACCACTGCCTCTGTGTCTGTTGTAACCCAAGCTTCTCTGTGCTTCGTCAACGTAGCTGGGCCATGCTTATGTCCCTGTTAGTGCATAAGAGTCTCAGTGTGTGTGTGTGCCACACTGGCAAGGTAACCACCGCTGCTCTGCAATGCGTTAATACGGTAGTTACCACTGATAATGCCAGTCCCTTCCGTTGTGACAAGGAAGTGTAACACCAACCCTCCTGTTCCCCCTCAGGTAAATACTGTTTGCTCTGTCAGCACTGTTGTTTGCACCGTTATCGATCTTAACACCGTTAGCTGTAAGCCACCTGCTCAGCCATCGCCATGTTGAGAGCTGTGTGCAACTATCCTTCAATCATAGATATACTCTGAATTTTCTTATTTAGCCTCTTGAAAGATATTCATTAACCAAATGTTTTTGCTTTTTTGTCTTTGCCAGTTGTCCCAGATTCAGCAGACACAGTATTCATTTTGAGTCATATTTCTGGCCATCATGTAGAACAGAAGTTCAATATTAATTCTCCTTTGAGCTCTGTTGCAGTCTCCAACAGCAACTACTTCAGTAGCTCACTTTATCTGTCTGCAGTTTGGTGCTGACCAGATTGCATAATGAATTTATCAGAGCTTTCCACTGCAAACAGCGGCCCGTTGCTGCTTTAATCAAGGTTGTTGCGGGGAAGAACAATGAGCTGAACCATTCTAAACCGTTACGTAGAGCTGAAAGGAACTATGGAGTCCAGTGATCACATTCAGAATGACTTTAAGTAAATTATCTCTATACTCTTTTACAACTAAATAGTAAGTCTCTTTAACACTAAAGCAATCATCAGTCCACATATTAAAATGTGAGCTGTATTTGTTCACATGAGCTGAATTAGGAATGAGAACCATATGGGGTCTGACGCTTTGGGTTAGATGAGCTTCACCAATTAATTCACCAGATACCATTTTAAATGTGCCACATTTTTCCACACCCAAAGTGTCAGAGCAAGACACTAAATAATCTTGATTCATCACATGATCATAGCAATATATCTTGCCAATGCTGTGTATATGAGTTGTTTTTCCTTTGTGTGAAATTGGGGTGATTTAGACAGTAAGAAGAAAAGTCACAGAGAAATTCTCCTGCCACTCTCTGATATTCTCAAGTACACTCCAGCAGGGGTACCTTGTTGTGGACAAATAGACATACACCCATGTTCAGTCTCTTAACCATGACACTGGTAAGAGTTTGACAATCCACCCATGCATTTTTTGCCACTCATCCAAGTAAGGGTTGTGCTAAAAAAAAAGGACAAGCAAAACAAGGTGAATGTCATTTGGATTTCAACTTCATCCAGCTGCTCCTTGGGAGTCACACTTCACATCCAGGACACCTGAGTGATATAATCCTTTCCAGTGTTTCTTTGGGTCTTTCCCTCTGGGGTCTCCTTCCAGCCAGCCTTTCCTGTTTTATGTCCAAAGGGAGGCGCCTGAGCGGCATCTTCTGCCAGCAGCTCAACTTTCAGATCCTCTTGGATTTCTGAGCGTCTCGCCCTCTTATAGAGATTGTGCCAGCAGGCTTCAGAGAAGCATTGCTCTGCAGCTTGTTTCTTTGTCCTTATTCTTTCAGTCACTGGTGGCCGTAAGAGAGGTTTGACAGGTAGACCTAACACTGAGGATCTGTATTGAGAGCTCTTTGGATCAGCTCTTTATTTACCTGCACAAGCCGATACAAGACTGGCATTACTGCAGACTTTGCACCTTACCAGCAGTCGATCTCAAGAGCCCTTTTTACACTCATGACACACTCATGAATAAGCTGTTCACTTCCCACTCCAACTGATGGGATACAGATCTTTATATAGGACACAGCATTCTGTCTATTCAGGACACCGTTTTCTGTATAGGGAAGTATTCTGCTGTGTGGACATGGACCCTCTGAAAAGCAGACAAAAAATAAAATTACAAATAAGTAAAGGTAGAGTAGTAATAAAGTAAGGCGTACCTTACTGAAAACTTCGTTGGGCTAATCACAATGGTACTCTTGTAGTAGTAACTAAAAGTTGTTTTCTTTTTTTTTCATTTTTAGAAATGATGCAGTATGACCGTCGGGCAGCGTTGGATTTTAGCAGCCTCTCCATGCAGGCTGAGCAGCCTTACCTGATATTAACTGGAACACCAAATTCTCTGTTCCTTGAATCCATTTGATACTAAATGGACATTTTAACCACAACATGCAACCAATTTCGTGAGCCGTTCCAGGACAGATCTCATCCGGTGCTTTTTTCGTCTTGAGAAGAAGGCAAATTGCAACGTTAAGGAGAGAGGGCTCTTTTAAATGACTGCACTTTTAGAAGAGAGAGATAGTAAGAGACACAGATAAATAGACAGTAAGACACTTACAATTCTAATAGCAACCTGGCTGTAATAAACAACGTTTCTGGTCATCTGGGGAGCGGGAAGGAAAGCTTACAACAGGCTGGCAATAAGCAATGGACTGAGAGTGAGGTGGTCTGGTCAAAGGGTGCCAGTAATGAATAGCAAATAGGACAGGATCAATAAACAGCTGTGTATTTGTTACACACTGACACAGTGTGCTTTCGTGTGTGTTTATGTTTATGTGTGTCTGTGTTTCTGCATGTGTGTGTTCATCTGTACGGATGCACATTTTTGAAGACAGCACATCAGTGATTTGACATAACTCACTGTACTTAATTTTCCCCAAACAAAATTAAAAATTGATTTTTGCATGCTGACAGTATGCAAAAATATGTGTGTGTGTGTGTGTGTGTGTTTGTTAGTCAACCCACTAATAGTGTCCAAAAGACAAAATAGCCATTCAAGCATGTGCAAGATTCTGCTCTTCATTAACACTTATTCATATAATATCACCAGAATCAAATCGAAATACACATTTCCAAAGGCTCCAAACCACATTTATAATTCTCTCATCATCTTCCCATAGAGAGTCTGCATGTGTGTATGTGCTTTCATGTGTGAGTGTGTGGGGGTCTGTCAGTCTCTCAGCAACAGCGTGTTGCACGTGTCCATGCCTTCCAATAGGTCAATACATATCCCATTTGTATTTGATTATCTGAGAGCAATGTGTTGCATTCTTAATAACTGATTCATTGTACCACCAGAAGATGGCAGTAAAGCCTTTTCCCATTGAGCAAGCCATGCAGCTCTCCTTTTCATAGCAGTCCGTGGCATCAAAATAGAGTCCTCTTTAACAGCATAGACACAGAGCAGAAGATGTTTTCCTAAAATTATTTCTTTTTTTTTTCCTCTCATCCTTTGTCATATCCACATAGTGGGACTAAAACATTAAACTTTATTTCAATCGCCATATACATACATGAAATGTGACATTTGCTTTTAACCCATCCTTTGGATTTTGGAGCAGTGGGCTGCTGTAAAGCGCCAGGAAGCCCGGGATCACACCGTCAACCTTGTGGTTAAAGGACGACCCGCTCTAACCACTGAGCCACAACCGCCCCAGAACAGAGGATTTCCCTATTGTTGTTTGCCATCTGATAAAACTAACTCAAATACTGATAACATTTATGTCGTATATAGTAAGTTATTTCTATGTGGCGTAGTGGAGAGCAAGGTAGTTCTCCAATCAGAGGGTCGGTGGTTCGATACCCGGCTTCGGCAGTCGATGTGTCCTTGGGCAAGACACTTAACCCCAAGTTGCTCCTGAAGGCTTGCCATCGGTGTGGACTGGATGATGAATGTTAGTTAGAGTCTGATGGTGGCACCTTGATGGTAGCCTGTCATCAGTGTGTGAATGGGTGAATGATATGTAACATACTACTGACTGTAAGTCGCTTTGGAGAAAAGCGTCTGCTAAATGACTGTAATGTAATGTAATATGTGATGAGAGTGCATCAATAGTTGTTGTAGATCACAGAAACAACAGCATATGTGAAAACATCCATGTATCATCTATTTTCCCTGTTGTTTAGCTTTGTGAAATTTCTAAATCAACAAATACATTTGCAGTGGCTCTTTCTTATGTTGGTAGCCAAGACTTCTTGTGTCATCCTTTCTCTATGTCTAGACTTTGGATAGTCATAGATAATCTGCCAATTTATATCCACGGTTTAGGGCCAATTTTTAGAAAATTACTGTATTTTGAGTTTTGGTTTCATTCGTCCAATGTTCCAGATAGGTGTCTTTTGTTGATTAGATGATACGGTTTACTCTGATCAATGGTTAAAAAGCAGTGCTGGTATAAGGTTTAACAGTGTTGGGTGTTATTTGATCAGTAAGTCTCAGTGGTACAGTTCTTTGGTTTGTAGTTTCTGAAATCTCAGTGTGTCTTGGAGGCTCAATTTGAGATGTAACCAGCATTTAAGTATTCCTTGTTAATGGCATAAGAAGTCTGTAGTGGCATTATTCTGCCATGCATGCACTTGTGGGATTTTTCTTTGGATGTCTAACATGGACCTGAAGAACCCTGCATCCATGGTATTTATGGGATGCTTGTCCCATCTATTGTTGTCCTAGACCCCACATTTATAGGATGATTGGTTTGATATAATACAAATTGTAATTGGTTTGTCTATTTTGTAAATTGCACAACATGCTCAACATGCTTTTATTTCAGTGCACTGCCAGACCTCTCTCTATCTATCTCTCTCTCTCCTTTCTCTCTCTCTCTCTCTCTCTTTCACAAAAAAAGGAAAACAAGACATTAGGGTTGTGCAAAATGTAATTCTGGAGGTAGACAAACAACACATGTTTAATACTGTCACCATAGCAACAGCTCACAGTAGGGAAGAGCAATCACACACACTAAAAACACTCCCACTCTCAAACAGACACAAAATCCCTCCTAGCAACAAAAAATATAGTGTACTTCAGTAATAGTCTAACAGTCGATAGGGAACTACAGCATAGTGGTTTATTTGACTTAATTGATAATTTATGTTGATGAGTGCAATGTAGTGTGCATGTGTAATAGTCTTAACATGTGTGTAGATGTACGTACATGGATGTAGCACCATAATGCATGTTAGTTCATGGGGCAGGTTTGAGCTTGTGATTCATAGGGTGACCACAGATGATCTGGGTTAACAGACACTGTCAACACATGAAGCCCCTGATTTAACCAGTATGGGTGAAGGGAAGGTGTATTGAAAAAGGTTTAATAAAACTGAGCTGAATGTTGCTGGATGTTTTGTATTAGTAGTTTCTATTGCATGCTGTTATGTTTGCACTGCATGTCACACAGTCTTAACTGCTGTGCTAGTCGAAAAAAAACCTTAGGAAAATTAATGAAAATAGGTTAAATCCTGACATTGTTTTAAATGAGCTGTATTTTACATTCTGAAAATTAATATAGCAGCAAAAAACGATTGTCTACGAAAGATATTGTGGATTAATGGCTACCTCAGCAGGGAATGAAGCTACTCCCTGTCTGTGTGTGTTGTTATCCAAACTTCTCCTTGCTTTGTTGACATAGGTCCGGCCATGCAGGCCTTTTAGTGCATGTTCGTGAACGTGCCCCACTGGTTAGCTTAAACCATTGCCACCCTCTGGTTACCCCTCAGGTAAACACTTTCAGCACTTTTGCTGTAGTTTGTACTTTAGTGCTGTCAGCACAGTTAGTTATGGCATGTTAAAAGCCGTTTAGTGAAATCGAAATTTTAAC